>NC_061117.1:222343934-222460306 GCF_002878395.1 Capsicum annuum | reverse complement strand
CATTTTTCAGGAGGGTCCTGAACAAAAGTAAAATCCCATTTTTCAGGAGGGTCTTGAACATAAAGTAAAATTCTATTTTTCAGGAGGGTCCTGAACAGAAAGTAAAATCCCATTTTTCAGGAGGGTCCTGAACATAAAGTAAAATCCCATTTTTAAGGAGGGTCCTGAACATAAAGTAAAGTCCTATTTTTCAGGAGGGTCCTGAATAGAAAGTAAAATCTCATTTTTCAGGAGGGTCCTGAACATAAAGTAAAATCCCACGGATGTGCATTTCCAATGTTAGCTGAATCAAGTGAAGCGAATTTGCCCCTATTTCAACAAAGAAAATTTGTCAGTTAAAAACTTAGTGGTGGTTTGCAGCTCTTGGCTTTTCAGGTATCTGCCCCAGTACTTATTCCTTTCATCTTTGTCCCCAATTGCTGAAACCTGCCCTGTCTTGCCGCATCATTGACCCAGATCTAGATTGGGGAAAGTGAGTTCTGACTCGCACAATGGGCTTTCATTTTACCATGCCTCTGAGGTGCACCCTTTTCCCAAATCTGAATGTTTCCACGAATCCAACAGCCTGTCCGTTGATAGACTTCCTTTGTTTCGTGTTGAATTACAATCATATTTCTTTCCTGTGCTGTTCCTTGGCTTTTCCTCATATAATTGGAAAGAATGGTAGTAAATTTTGAAATCCTTTCTCGCTTGTTTTGACACAGACTTGACTTGAAATGTAAAGAAATGATGGTGACTTTTATTTTGATAAATAACATAAAAAGACAAAAAGCATGAATATGTAAATGAAAGAAAAGGGCAATGTCCCATATTCAATAAGAAAACTTATCTGAATACGACAACCAACTCCAATGAGTATGACATGCATTTTGGATTGAGCTGCCTGATCTTCCTATCTAAACTCCCCATTTGTTGTTGAGTTCATGCCTTTGCTGCTGAGCCGCTTCTTCAAATCTATTGGACTCATACATCACATTCGACTGACAACATCTTAAAAGACTTTTGCCAACAAATCTCTTTCTTCTCACTTTTCACTTTTCTCTTGAACTCTCCATTGCCTTTCGGTGCCCGTGAGGGTTTTCACCAATAAGACTCTCTCATTTTTATTTATCTCCACTCACCATCGCCTTATGGTGCCTGCAAAGGTTTTCACCAATAAGACTCTCTCATTTTCGTTTTCTCTCAACTCACCATCGCCTTATGATGCCCACGGGGGTTTTCACCAATAAAACTCTCTCATTTTTGTATTTCTTTCCTGATTTGTTATGATGAGGGAGACAAGTGGTACTTTATAATGTATCATCATATCCATTGCATGCTTAGCCTTAACATTATCAAAAATTGATCTGAAGGACTTTCTTTGGTTGTAACTTGGCTTTTGGTTAAGGTTAGAAAAAATGGTAAGGGGCTCAAATGATACTTGAAGTGGGGGTGGGACTTACAACTTTTGGAATCGACTCAAACAACACATTAACTCATGCCCCAGCTTTGTTGACTGGGTGAATCTTATATCTTTATTTGGTTGGACCGAGCCCGAAATAGGGCAGCCTACGTATCTCACTCCCAAGAGAGGAGAATCAGGTCGGACGTAGTTCCATCAGCTTGTTCTTTGTTCTGATTTGATTTTGATTTTTTTTTTCTTTTTTTTTTACTTTTTGAACTCTTTCTTTTATTCTCATTCCCTCGACATTTATCTTTGACTCTATTTTGATTCCAAAAGAGGGATATGAAAGAAAAATAAAACGAAGCTCAAACGGGTAAACAAGGGATGACACAATGTTTGGATAGAAGAATAAAAATGCCTTCATCATATCAATCTTTAAAAATGTAAGTACTAAACATGCAATAAAATCAACAAAGGATCAAATATCATACATAGTATCTTTTGACCGCATCAGCATTGATAGCCATTTGTGCCATTTTGCCTTCAATATTTGTCAAATATAAGGCTCCATAGGGCAACACTTTCTTCACAACGAAGGGACCTTGCCAGTTAGGGGAGAACTTGCCTTTCGCTTTAACCTGGTGAGGAAGGATACGTCTCAATACCAACTGACCAACTTCAAAATTCCTGGGACGGACCTTTTTGTTATATGCTCGAGCCATCCTCCTCTGATACAACTGGCCATGACACACAGACGTTAGCCTTTTTTCCTCAATCAAGCTCAAATGTTCCAGTCGAGTTTTTACCCATTCATCATCATCAATCTCTGCTTCTACAATGACTCGAAGAGAGGGAATTTCAACTTCTGCAGGGATGACTGCTTCTGTCCCATATATCAATAAATATGGAGTTGCCCCTGTTGAAGTACGAACAGTGGTACAATAACCTAGCAATGCAAACGACAACTTTTCATGCCACTGTCCAGACCCTTGTACCATTTTTTGCAGTATCTTTTTTATATTCTTATTGGCGGCTTCTACAGCACCATTGGCCATTGGGCAATATGGAGTAGAATTTCGATGTGCGATGTTAGTTGACATACTTCTTGCATCAAATGACTATTGAGATTGGCAGCATTGTCTGTAATGATCATCTTAGGAATTCCAAATCTACAAATGATATTGGCATGAACAAAATCTACCACAACCTTCTTTATCACTGACTTGAAAGTTACTGTTTCTACCCATTTTGTAAAGTAGTCAATGGCTACCAAAATGAACCTATGCCCATTTGATGCCTTCGGCTCAATCGATCTAATCATATCCAATCCCCAAGCCACGAAAGGCCATGGAGCGGCCATTTCATGCAACTCAACAGGAGGAGAACGTATCAGATCACCGTGTATCTGACATTGATGACACTTTCGAACAAATTGAATAGAATCCCTTTCCATAGTAAGCCAGTAATAACCTGCTCGAAGAATCTTCTTTGACAAGACATGACCGTTCATGTGTGATCCGCATACTCCAGAGTGTATTTCAACCATGATTGCCGAGGCTTCTCTTGCATCTAGACACCTTAAAAGTCTCAGATCTGGGGTTCTCTTATATAAGATTCCCCCACTTAAGAAAAATCCACTAGCCAAACGCCTAATAGTCCTCTTTTGATAGTTAGTGGCATATGCTGGGTATTCTCCTGACTGAATGTACCGCTTGATATCCAAGAACCAGGGTTCTCCATCGATCTCTTCTTCAACCGCATTACAGTAAGCATGCTGATCAGGACTCTGTATATGCACTGGAACGATGTAGGCTTTGTCAGGATGTTGAAGCATTGAAGACATAGTGGCTAAAGCATCAGCAATTTCATTATGAATCCTTGGAACATGTCTAAATTTTACTAAAATAAACCGTTGACATAGCTCCTGCAAGCATTATCGATATGGGATGAGCTTCAAATCTTGCGTCTCCCAATCGCCTTAAATTTGATGGATGAGCAAATCTGAATCTCCCAACACCAATAATTCTTGTATTCCCATATCAACAGCTAACCTCAAACCAAGAATACAGGCTTCATACTCTGCCATATTGTTAGTACAATAAAATCGAAGTTGTGCTGTTATCGTGAAATGTTATCCCGATTCAGAGATAAGAACCGCACCTATTCTGACTCCTTTCATATTGACAGCTCCATCGAAGAATAACCTCCAACCTGGATCAGCATCTATAACGACTTCATCGACACACGACACTTCTTCGTCAGGAAAATATGTCTTTAATGGCTCGTACTCTTCATCAGTGGGATTTTCAGCAAGATGATCTGCCAAGGCTTGGGCTTTCATGACGGTTCGAGTCACACGTACAATGTTGAACTCAGTAAGCAATATTTGCCATTTTACCAATCGACCCGTTGGCATAGGCTTCTGAAAGATATACTTCACAAGATCCATGCGGGAGATGAGATAAGTAGTATAGGATGAGAGATAATGCTTCAACGTCTGTGCTACCCAAGTTAGGGGACAACACGTCCTTTCAAGAAGAGTATACCTGGCCTCATAAGTGGTGAACTTCTTGCTAAGATAATAAATAGCCTGCTCCTCTTTGCTTGTGACATCATGTTGACCCAGGACACCACCGAAAGAATTGTCCATGACTGATAAATATAAGATCAAAGGCCTACCAGGATCCGGGGGTACCAGCGCTGGCGGATTTGACAAATATATTTTGATTCGATCGAACGCATCCTGACATTCTGAAGTCCATTTTATCGCAACACTCTTTTTCAGCAACTTAAATATGGGCTCACAAGTGGTTGTGAGTTGAGCAATAAACCTGCTAATGTAGTTCAGTCTACCAAGCAAACTCATCACCTCCGTTCTATTCTTGTGCGGGGGCAAATCTTGAATGACTTTGATTTTCGAGGGATCCAATTCAATTCCCCGAAGGCTGACTACAAACCCCAACAACTTTCCAGATGAAACTCCAAATACATATTTTGTCGGGTTGAGTTTGAGATTATACCTGTGAAGCCTTTCAAAGAACTTTCTTAAATCTTTAACATGGTCGGCCTGACTTTTTGACTTAATAATCACATCATCCACGTAGACCTCAATCTCCTTATGCATCATATCATGAAACATAGTGGTCATGGCTCCATGTATGTTGCTCCAGCATTCTTCAAACCGAACGTCATGACTCGATAACAATAAGTTCCCCATGGTGTGATAAAAGATGTCTTCTCCGCGTCTTCATCATCCATAATGATCTGGTGATATCTGGCATAGTAATCCACAAAAGAGGCAACCTCGTGTTTAGCATAATTGTCTAACAAAATATGGATGTTGGGCAGTGGAAAATCATCTTTTGGACTTGCTCTGTTCAAATCACGGTAATCAACACACACTCGAATTTCGCCATCTTTCTTTGGTACGAGAACAACATTGGATAACCACATGGGATAGCGAGCTACTCGAATTACTTTGGCTTCAAGTTGTTTCATGATTTCCTCTTTAATTTTAATACTTACATCCATTTTAAACTTCCTCAACTTTTGTTTGACAGGAGGGAACGCGGGATCAGTTGGCAATTTGTGAGCCACTAATTCAGTTCTTAAACCAGGCATATCATCATAAGACCCTGGAAAAACATCCTTATAATCCATTAATGCTTGAATCATTCCATCTTTTAGCTATGGCAAAATATGTACATTGATTTTAGTTTCCCTGACATCTTCTTGATCCCCTAGATTTATTGGCTCAGTCTCATTCAAATTAGGATTCGATTTGTCTTCAAACTGTTCCAACTCTTTGCTTATTTCTTCTAGTGCTTTTTTTTCATCATATTCCCCATCCTACTTCATTACATCTTGATTAGTTTGGATTCTAAGATCAGGCTAAAAATTCTGCATGTCATGTCATGTCATTAGAATCAGCATAAAGAGAACTGTGTAAAAAAAAGAAAAACAAAATATATTAGCCACGAAACAAAAGGGACATTGCATTTCATTAAATAAAAAGATAGAAGGGTTTAAACATAGATGCCACCATAACATAAGAAAACTAAAATCCAAATTGCAACCCTAAAATAACTCAGATAAACAGAAAGAAAAACAAAATAAACTACCAAAACTCCCTCCTGACGGGGAGAGGAGTGACTTCCCAATTATTGAACCGGATAGATGGACCTATGAATTGCACGTCTGCCATACTTTTACCTTCTCCTGCTTTTATCATATCAACTTCAAATAAAAGGTTCTAGAAGTCATCAACCACTTCAACTTCAAATTCCACATGATTTGTGACACCACTCTTAACAAATGATTCACTGAGTAGTGGCATTGGACGAGGGAGTGACCATGTTTCCTTTTTCCTTCCCTTGGCTTTCTTCAGATTTGCAGCCGTAGGCTCAAATTCCAGACCAAACGTGCCCATGTTCTCACTCGAACATATGGGATGAACTATACCGTGCAAAGACGCTCCCAAACCCTTTCCTGGCTCAAATCCGTATTTCCAAAGTTCACTCACTATCATGATAGAAGCAGAAGACAATTGCGGTCCTGGAATAACCTGCCATTCAAGGATACGATTCACTGGCACTGTATCAAAAATTTGATAGACGAATGTCTCCTCTACGTTATTTGCTTCAATAAGAGACAAGGGAGAATCTTCGTCGGCTGACAAATCTCATTCACCATGAATAACTACTTCTTGCCTGTCATGCTCAAACATAATTATTTTGTGCAGTGTAGATGCAACCGCCTTGGCCTTGTGGATCCACGGCCTTCCCAACAACAGATTGTAAAAGAAGTCTACATTCAATACTTGAAACTCTATGGCGAACTCAATAGGCCCTATGGTCAACATTAGTTCTATTTCGCCAATGGAATTTGATTTTTCACCATCGAAAGCCCTAACACATACATTGTTGGGTCTGATCCTGTCAGCACCAATATTCAACTTTTGCAAAGTAGAAATAGTGCAAATATTTGCACCTGAACCTCCATCAATCATAACGTGAGTGACGTAGAAGTCTTCATACTTCACTGTAATATAAAGGCCCCGGTTATGCCCTGTACCTTCAACAGGCAATTCATCGTCAGAAAATCTGATCCGATTGACCTCAAAGATTTTTCCAACCATTTTCTCAAGTTGGTTGATTATAATCTCCCATGGAACATATGCTTCATTTAATACCTTCAGTAAAATATCACGATGCTCCTTGGAGTGCAACAACAAAGATAAAAGGGAAATTTGAGCAGGAGTTTTCTTCAACTGGTCCAATATTGAATACTCAGGGAATTTCATCTTTTTTAAAAATTCTTCGGCTTCTTCTTCGGTGATAGGCTTTTTGATAGATGACGGTCCACTCACCGTTGGCTTGGACTTTCTTAAGTTTTCAGGCACGAAGCATCTTCCTGACCTAGTCAAACCGCTTACCTCATCTACATCTTCCACTACTTCTTTCCCATGATAGGTCATTACAGTCCGCCCATAATTCCAGGGAACGTTTTTCGTATCAACTATCGGAGGTTGGGTCACTGGTTTGAGGATAATAGGCGCTGTCGGTGCTCCTTTCACCGTCAAAATGGGCTGACTCAGAGCTCTCATCACTGTCAACTTAGGTTTATCCTGACTTAAATCAACATACCTTTTGGCGCCTTGTACTGTGACCAGGGGTTTCTCTGTGCTTTCTTGGGCTTTATCTTCTCTCATTCCTTCCCGGTTCAGTGACATTTCTTTCAAAGACTCCGCTACATTCAACGATTTCTCCTCAATGGTCTGTATCTTGACAATAGGCTTATAACTCCTCGAAGACTCTTTCCCGTCATATATCAATTCTAATATATTGGCTTCAACATGGGTTGGCAGCGGATTCTGGTTAATGTTTGGACCCTCTGGGGCCTGGACCAGCATCTGATTTGTGTCAATTAAATCTTGGACAGCTCTCTTTAAATGCCAATATTTCTCGATATCATGTCCTGGCATATCAGAACAGTACGCACACCTTAAAGAATAATCGAGATTCCTCGGCGGTGGATTTGAAAGCCTTTCTTGAATTAGGCTTAAAACCTTCAAATTTCTCAACCTATCAAACAAGCTAGTATATGACTCACCAGCCTAAAAGGTGGGTCTGGAGGAATTTTGGTAATTTGGGGGAGCAAATGGGCTATTTTGTGGAGCTTGCGCGCGCCACTGCGGGTAAGAAGGGGTTTGGGCATATGGCTGCACGCTGTATACTGGGTATGAGGGTGGAGAAATGAAATATAAAGGGTTTTGTAGAGGGTAGTAATGGTGGGGAGGAATATATGGAGCTTGGGCGTAGACTTGGGCTTGGGATTGGGGATAGGGGCGAGGTGGTCTTTTGGGATAGGAATGGGTTCCAGCTACGATAGTCACCACGTCCTCTTTCTTCTTTTTACCTCCAAATGTGCCAGATCCACCTTGAATCGCTTGTGTGGTGGCTTTTAATGCGGCAAAACTCACTATTCAGCCGGTCTTAATTCCATCCTCTATCATCTCCCCCATTTTGAGAACTTCCATAAAAGACTTTCCCATTGCCGGAAGTAAATGTTGAAAATAGGTCTCATCCTGCACCTGAATGAAAACTTTTACCAACTTACTTTCTTTCATTAGAGGCTTTACCCTGGCGGCCTGTTCACGCCACCTTATCACGTATTCCCTAAAACTTTCAGTGCTCTTTTTCTTTATATTGACCAATGATTTTTCGTTCAAAATCAGGTCGATGTTTACTGTAAATGTTGAACAAATTCAGAAGCCAAATCATCCCAGCTGTTCTATTTATCGATATCTCGATCGATAAACCATTCTGAGGCCAGATCAGAAAGACTCTCGCCAAAGAAGGCCATGAGCAGCTCTTCCTTTCCTCCTGCAGCCCTCAACTGGTTGTAATAAAGTCTCAAGTGTGCAACGGGATCACCGTGTCCTGCATACTTCTTGAACTTAGGTATCTTAAAATCGAGGGGAAGGTTGATGTCTGGGAACATGCAAAGATCTTTATAGGAAACACTCTTATAATCTCCGATTCTTTGCAAATTCCTCATAGCCTGTTCTAAACTTTTCAATTTCCGGGCTATGATATCTTGTTCCTCCGTTGTGACAGGTTTCTCCGTATCAAATGGAAATGTAGGCGGCTGAGTGAACCCATACGGTTCATTCATTTGCAAAGTAGGCTCCGGGGCATAATACTGACTATCTGAAACCTTCAGTACTAGCTCACTGGCCGACCTAGGAAGCCTCATTGTGGGACGCACAACATATATGGGAGTTTCATGTGATGGAGGAGCCACGAATACCGGTGTGAACGGTGGCACTAGCTGAGCAGCTGGTCTTGATTGGAGAGCTGCCAAGGGCACACCAGAACTGCCAGGATAATAATGTCGCGGAGTGAATCCTGGTGCGTGCTCAGGTGACTCAGTAGGAGCAGAGAATTACGCCTGAGAGAGCGGTGGGCATTTAGAGATATTCCCAAGACCTTCAGGGAGCAGAGGAGGAGGCATTCCGCTGGCCCATGCCCGGTGTAAATCTATCAATTGTTGTCTGAGCCTTACTACCTCATCATTGTGTTCAGAACTTTCTTCCCTGTGATCCTGATCCGGGTCAATGAGCGAATTTTCAATCTCCCTGCTAGCCATGACGAGCTTTGCTTTGGATCTAGTGAAGTATGGGTGACTAGCCAGAGTGCTGCAAACCTACCACTGTTATCTGAAAGAACATATTCATCAAAGACGACATCCGTTAGGATTAGGGCACACAACAAACATGGGAATCACATTGGTAAAATTGTCCTAAATTCATGTTCATTTCTACCAGCTTTCGAGGGTAGCGAGGTCATTTTAACATCATCCTGATTTTTGTCTACACTTTTTTTTTATCTACACTTATTATTATTACATTTTTTTTCGTATCCATCTCTGCTCTTTTCTTTTCTCTCGTTGTCTACCTTTATTATATCATTCTTTATGACTTTTATTTTTCTTTAGAAGAGGAAAAATAATGAAAAAAACAACGAAATAAAATGATTAGATCGAACCCAAAAGTAGGTTGCCTACGTATCATGTTGTACATGAATCAGATCTTGCGTAGTTCGGGCAGTCTTGCCAAAATGGCCAATTAAACTCTTTTTTCATTCTTTTCCTTGAAACTTTAAGAAGAAAAGAAAATAATAATTTGTCAAAAGAATTGACGAAAATCTTCTTGCATTTTTTTTTTACTTTTAAAATACCTATACAAAACAAAACCTCTGATTACCAAAGAAAAATCTTTTGGGATTTTCAATTTTGAATTTCATATGAAAATGAAACTTGAAACTATTAAAGAAAAATCTTTTTGTAGTTTTCTTTTGAAGATGTATATGAAACACCTACTCTAAATGAAAAGTGAAGAATTTTTTTTTTTATTATTATTATTATTATTTTTGAGATTTTTTAAATAAGATCCCCGAACCAACAATAGGCTGCCTACGTATCTCACTCCCGAAAGAGGAGAATCAAGGGTGCGTAGTTCGTCTAGATTGGACAATTAACAATTAACTAATACATTGACCCTAACTTAAGAGACACTACCAAAAACAAACGAAAAAAAACTTTTGGATTTTCAGCTAAACACTTTAACTAAGACTGACACAACCAATTATGAAGAAAAAAAACTTTTTTGGTATTTTTGTTTTTGACAAATAAGTAGAAGAGGCAAACAAAACTTTTTTTTTTTTTGAATTTACGGTACTTTGAGAAGACAAATACAAAACGTAAAAAAAAATCTTTTTGAGTTTTTGGATTGTGAAGAACCAAAGCCATAAAGAATTCTAAAATAAGCTACGACATTCCTCTTTTTTCATTCTTTTCGACTCACTTTTTCTATTTTTTTCTTTTTCGTTTTTGCCTATGCACCTTACTCCTAACAATTTTTTTTTTCAAAAATCAGTTCGTCAAATGACAGCGTTACCCTTAAAAATGCAACAGTTAGCACGTAGGGATGCTTTAGAGGGGAGTCTCCTACAAACACCGACGGCTCCCCCCTAAAATAAGGGTGACTCAACTAGAGGTTGTGTACAACACGTGTACTGCGGACTTGTTGCAGAAAGAAGGCCGGGGGGTGGACTCATGATGACAGATATAAAGCGGTAACACATAGGATAAATACTATAAACAAAGAGCACGAAAATGCACAAAAGTGAAAATAACATCAAAAATAATCACAAAGAATGCTTATACACTCGTAATACCAAACAAAGCCAATACGACTCAAAAATAAGCTCGATTTCTCATACTGTCCCGAGCAGAGTCGCCAGAAGCTGTCACACCTCCTTTTTTACGTACTCCAAAAAATGTATATTTTAAAGTTCGAAAGGGTTTTATTATTTAAGTGACAAAGATTAAAATTTATTTCGAAAAAGGACTATTTATATTGTTTATTCAGAGTCGCCACTTGGCATAATCCGGTGTGCCAAGTCACCATTAGAAAATTCTTTCCAAAATCATTTGACTCCTTAAACTGGTTTGCAAACAGAGATTCTGGCTAAAGAATTCTGTTGACCGAGGGGAAGGTGTTAGGCACCCCTCGATCCCGTGGCCTGACCACGGTCGCTTGGTAGAGCGTATCGGCTAAATTGACATTACAAATGCATAAACCACACAAAGCACGCAAAATAATCACACAATAACAAAACAAGATAAAAATGTAAAGTCTAGTCCAATTATTACAACCCGAAATAAAAATACTGAAATAACCTACACTAGTCCTAAACCATGCTTTACCCGATGCCTCGGGCCTTGATCACGAGCATCCTTAGTGTACAAAATTCTTCTGGGCATTCCCCGGTGAGTAAATACAAATTACCTCGGGGCATTCTCCGGTTAAATAAATACACTTTCCAAATACGATAAACAAAACATTCAACAAATATTCCAATCATTCCCACATTACACCAATAACTTGCCTACCCGAGCTTACTGTTTGCCTACCCGCTCGACAACATACCGCATTCAACATCAACAATGTATCAAAAATGTCATAATATTTACTTTTATCAATTTTCGATTCCCGTCCCCAAATTTATTTCAACCAACATGATCAAATAAGTCTCAATCAAATCAACCACGGTAATCGCGATTTCTCCAACATAATATCAAAACCTATCACCACGTCACAATCATCAAACAAACATTAAGAACGAAGATTCAAACCAAACACACAACAAATAAATCATCCACACTCTCAACATCACAAAAAAAGTCAAGATAAAATAAAGATTTGGTAGAAGAAATAGACCTCGATGAACTGATCCTTGACGATAATAAAGAAATCCGAAGACCAAAATACTCAACCGGAGAACCTCGATTGCGATGAATCCAACTCAGTATAGGGAAAAACTAATAGGACAACTTCAAAACCAGTGAGACAAACTTTATTATACGAAACCCAAACAAGAACGACGACGCAATTTGATAACGACAACTCGAAATCCAATATCGACGACGAACTAGAAAACAGACGATACCAAGACCCCCAAAAAACAACAGAAACCCAAAACCCAACGCAGATTGAGCTCCGGTGAGCTTCGATGAGCGAGAGAACGACGACGGTGCCTGTTCTCCGGTGGTGACTGGAGCTGGAGCTATTTCATTAGTGGTGGTTAAGCTGTTTCGCCGGTCGGGGCACTGCTGATTCGTCGGTGCTGATGGCAGCGATGGCACAACTGGGGTTTGACGGGCAGCCTGCCGGTAGTCACGTCCGTCGATGCTCTTCGGGGTGAGAGAGGAGCGAACGGAGGGGGGGGTGAGAGAGGAGCCAACGGGGGGGGGGGGGGGGATGGAGGCGGCGGTGAAGTTGGTCTAAGGAAGAGGAGGACGAGAGTAGGAGCGACGACAGCGCCAGCGCTGTTGTCACCGATGGGGACGGCGACGCCGTTGCTTTTTTTTTGTTTTGGAGAGAGAGAGATGGTAGAGAGAGGGAGAGCAGTGGCTGGTTGTTGAGTTCACCGGACTCCTGCATCGTTGGCTGCTACTGTTGCACGTATTCCGGCCAAGTTTTTTTTTTTGATGATGAATGTGTATATGACCCTTTTGTATGGTTGAAGATGAGTGATGCCTATGTATCCCCCCTTTTTGTTTTGTGTGTATGTGTGTATATATTGTGAGGGTGGGTAGTGGTGAGGTAGGGTAGGTGGGGTCCACGAGTAGGGGGTAGGGTGTGGGGTGGTGAGGTGGTTTATTTTGATTGGGTAGGTTGTTAGGATATGATAGAATTAGTTAGGATAGGTTTTGTTAGGGATTTTGTTATTTTATTATTATTATTATTTTATTTTATTTTTTTGTATTTTGAGAGGGTATAATAACACGGGTGAGGGTACACGGTAGGATAAAAATAAAATGGGTAAAAACGACATCGGGGAGGGATGAAATTAGTTGTCTACATCGCCAGAGCTGTCACACCCCTTTTTATGTACTCCAAAAGATTTATATTTTTAGTTCGAAAGGGTTTTAATTATTAAAGTGACAAAAGATGAAAATTTGTTTCGAAAAAGGATTATTTTTTAACAATCAAAATTCAAAGTCGCCACCCGACATAAATCGGGTGCGCCGAGTCACCCATGGATATCCTTTTTCAAAATGGTTTTGACTGTTTAATACTGGTTTGCGAAGAGAGATTCCGGCTAAGGAATTCTGCTGATCGAGGGGAAGGTGTTAGGCACCCCTTGATCCCGTGGTTTGACCACGTCGCTTGGCAGAGCGTATTGGCTAGATTGACATTAAGAAATGTATAAACCACACAAAAAGCATGCAAAATAATCAAACAAAAACAAAACAATCCAAAATGTAAACTCCAGTCCAATTATACAGTCCAAAAAATAAAAAAATACGAAAATATAAATCCTATTCTAAACTAAATCTAGACTAAACTATAATGTCTTACCCGATGCCGCGGGCCCAATGTCTTGCCCGATACCGCGGGCCTTCATCACGATCATTTTCCGCCAACATTATACGTCGGGGCATTCCCCGGTGAATAAGTACATAAGATCTCGGGGCATTCCCCGATAAAATGAATACATTTCTCAATCTTGTGTGGTAAAATAGAAAGAAACAACCACCAAATATTCATACATTCAACAAATCACCAAGAGTCTTAAACTTTACCTACTCAAATCCTACGATTTGCTTACCGATCCTCATGCCAAAACATGATACTTATTCCGAATTAAACAAAAACAACAATAAAGCTAAATCGATCTATATTCACCCTTTTTATCAATTTTTAATTCGTTCCAAATTTGTGATCAACCAATGATTAACACACGCTTCAATTATCAAATCATTTTTTCAAAATCCAAAACCAACATCAACCAACATCAACCAACACACAACAATGATTCAAAACACATCAAACAACAAATCATTCACATTCACGTAAAAATTAAAGAGAGAGAAGATAGAATTGGACCTCAATGTCTCTTTCAAAATTGATGCATTATTCCGATTAAATTCGATAGAATCCGCGTACAATAACCTCGACGAGTACCGAAATCTCGACTCTTTAAATCAGTTAAAAACCAGTCCAAAGCAATACCCAAAATCCAATTCGAACTCAAAAAAAAATCACAAAGGAGCAGACAGACACTTAAAACCCAATTCGTACCACTAAGAAACGTGATTTTTAGATCGAAATCGAGCTGATGGTACCGTTTTCCGGTAGATTTCACCGGAGTTAACCAAATCTCGCCGGAGTAGATGAAGGTGGCTGTTTGTCTTGGATCTGGAACCAGGTTGACATGACTGTTTTCCTACGGGTTTCGCCGCAACAACAATCACCGGAGCTTTCTAGCTCGATTTTGATGATTCTCCAACGAGAGACTCACCGGAAATGGTCAAACCAGTGCCCGTTTCTTTCCTTTGATCGATTTTCGCTCTTTTCTCACCATCTCTCCCTCTCTCGCAGCTTTCTATCACTCTCTCGGAGCTCTCTATCACTCTCTCACAGCTCTCTGCCCTCTATATGTGTGCGCAGCAGTAGAAAAGGAGAAGAAAGATGAAGTCCTCAACAACCTCTTACCTCAATTTCCCTCTATTCTTGCTACTGATTGTTGTGCATCAACATTAGTGTACGCGTGTTCTTTTTATTTTTTTTGTATGCTGAGGTTCTGTCAAAGGCCCGAAAATGGGGATTCAAAAATGTTGTGCGTATGTAGCTTAGTGTGAGTTTGAATGAATTTTTGTGCAAGAAAATGGAGGATCTACTCTGTGTAATCTGTGAATCGTGAGGAAGAAAGAAAAAAAACATCCTACCCCTTTTTTTTGATTAATGGAATCCTAAGCTCTTTTCCTAAATGAAAAAAAAATATCCCCTGAATATATCCCTTTGTGTGTGTATATATGAGGTGGGGGTGGGGTAGTGGTGAGGTAGGTGGGGTCACGTGGGGAAGGGGGTAGGGTGTGATGTGGTTTTTGATTGGATGAGTTGTTAGGACAGGGTAGGTAGGTGTTGTTTTTTAATTGGAGGGATAAGGGTTAGGTGTCTATTTTTGTTTGGGTAGGTTGCTAGTAAGACAAAATTAGTTAGGGGATTGTTATTTTTTGTCATTTTGTGGAGGGATTATCACACGAGTGAGGGTACACGGTAGGATAACATAAAATGGGTAAAAGTGAATAAAAATTGAACTTTAAGAGGACGAAATCACGTGTCTACAGGGAAGAAGCAAAAAAATTCTGCTTCTCAAAATAAGCAGAAGCAGAAGTAGAAAGTTATTTTTTTGTATATATATATATATATATATATATATATATATATATACACATTTTCTTACGGATTTACTTGTTTTATTTATGGACAATTACTTGTAAAAAATTTGCAAGAAAAAAAAATCTTATTTTCACTATATATTTATCAAAAATTATCTTGCATAATAATTTGCAAGTAATCTATGTCCAAATTAAACTTTTCAGGTAATAATACATATTAAAATTTTCTTATTGAATTTTGTTTGGCAACAAAAAATACCGTAGATTTGCCATCAATGTTTTTAAATAACAAATTATATTTTTTTATTCTCTATTACTCTATATTTGTAGGTAATATAATATCTTTGGAATATATTAATCCAAATATTCTTTTATATAATTCAAAAAAGTGGATTTTATTCTTTTATTCTCATATAAATAAAAAATTTAGTTTCTAAAATATAAATCCGTCTATTTGTTTCTTTTTACATTTTGAGAATCTTTAATATATAAAAGAAATAACAACAAAAAAATAAATGAGTACCATTTTTTATAAGTAGTTGAGTTTTAAATATTATTAAGTGTTGAAATAAATAAGTAAATAAAAAAAACTTTGAAAAGTACATATCAGATAAAATAATTCTAGTTTCTGTGTAATTAAATTAATCTTCAATGATTAATATATCATGTGTAATTTTTTTTAAAGAAAGAATTAGGCTAAAACTTTAGTTAAATAAGTTAAATAGATCTATTTATCTAAAAAAGAAAGAAATTTTAATGACATTGCATTTCAAGTAGGATAGAGAAGATTTTTGAGACGTTAAGTATATTTTAAGGAAAATAGAAAAAGTTGCATGATAGTCTTATTATAAATGAAACAAAAATAATATTTATAGATAATTTTTGAAACATGGTGATCATCTAGTAAATTTACTCCTAAACTAAACCAAAAGGCAAAACTTTATATCTAGGATGGGCTCATTTATGATGTAGCTGATATACACTACTTCATGCCGGTGGACTCACATTGAATGTTGAGTCTTCTTAGTTTTTTTTGTATTTATTTTTTTATATTTTTGAACTTCCTTAATAAAAGTTTTGTTTCCGCCACTGATAAGAGATGCAGAGATCAATTCATTTGGATCAGCCTATATATATAATTCTATTATAACTTATTTTTACTAAACTACATAATATTCCTACCCTTTTTATTAGTTACCTAAAACCTTTTTTTCCCCTTAAAATAGCCAGATACATCTATAAATTTATAATTTTTCGGATACATAATTTTAATTATGTATTTTCCTTTGGTCTAGTTAATTTATTACGTATCTCGATTAAATAGTTTCAGAAGTGGATGTATCTCAATAATCAAAATTATGTATCTCAGCTTCAAAATTATGCATCTGGATGCTAACTATGAGTTCGAGTAAAATTAGAGTAATTAACTGTTACATTCTTAAGTTTAAAATTATGTATCTTAACTTTAAAATTATGTATCCGAATGCTAATTATGTATTCAAAAATTATAAAATATGAAATTCTTTGTTATATATATAATTTAGTAAAAATTATATATATATATATATATATATATGCAAGTTTAACATTTTATATTGGCATCATATGACATTTTTTGAGGGGAAAATTTTAATTGGCAGCCAGTTTCCGTCCTCCTATGTAAGTTGGTTTCAATTCGAACAGAAACGTATGAATGTGTACAACAACATAAGCAGTATATTTTCACAAAGTGAGGATGGAAGAGGATTACTGTACACAGTACATGTACATACAACTACCTCATAATAAAGTAGAGAAACTGTTTTCAATAGGCCCCGACTCAAACAAAAATGTGTGAAGTTTAGAAATTCAAGCTTAAGTTCAGAAGATAGGTCTATATAATTATATGTTTGAAGTTTGTAACTACTAAAAATATTGTGGAAGCTAATTTGAAATTTACTTATATTTATAGGATATCACTTGGTAAGTAATTTTGAGAAAATAGTATCATTATCCATAATAATAAGTGAGTTGACTACATTTTGTTTCCAAATTCAAATTCAATTTTCAACAATAATTCTCACCTGTTTTTGTTTGTTTCTTTTGAATTCATGCTTAATTCATATTGAATCTTGTCTTTATTTAAGTTTTTTTTTTTCATTAATTAGTGATTGACTTTCATATTTTCCAAATCAATTGTATCTTTTACCGTCATAGGGTTTCTCTAGTTGCTAGAAGAATTTTGGACTAATTTTGAACAAAGTCTCTTGAATATAATGGCCTTGAAATCAATCATGACAAATGTAGAAAGTTGTGATAAACTTTCATCATGATTTATAGAAAGTTGCATTGTACATACTTATATATCAAAAGAAAAACATATCATAGTTAATTTGTCAATTATAAAATAGAAGACTCACAACTTTACGTATTTTTTAAAATCTACTTTTGGAAAGGGATTCGAATAAATGTGTGTTATGATGATGCAACAATGAGGTAAGCCTCTCAACCACACTTGTATTTCAACTTGTATCAAATTCTCTAAAAATAGTGACATTTTGCTTAATTTTAAAATATAGCCATATTCGATTTCAAAAAGTAATGAGATTTATTGTATTCACCCGTAGAATATGGGTGAAAATCTACTGATCTATCCACACATATAACTATTGTAAAATACAATATTTATGCACGTGCATATACAATATATATGTAGCGGAATACACAATATGCATGCATGACAATAGTGAAACACCGTATGCACGAGCATAATAAGTGTATCTACATATAAAATATCTCTGTATAATTATATCCGCATGGATATATAATAAGGTGTTCATGTGTATCTGCTACAAAACCTCTAAACTATCACTATAATATGTATTTTTTTTAAAAAAAAAACTACCACTACAAAAGATAATTAAAGGGCTTAGTTAACTAAGCATGTAATTTTCCCTTTTATGTTATATAAAATTATAAACTACCTATAGGAGTTGTAGACGCGTGATTTTTTATCCTTCCCGAATTTAATATATTTTTCGACATTAAATATTTTTATACTTATCCAATATTTATCTTAGCTTTTATTTTATTTTTGATAAGTTTTGGTTGAAAATAAATAATAATAATAATAATAATAATAAAAATAATATTAATATTTTTCTAAAATTTATTTTTTCACTAAGTTAATACGAGAATTTTAGACAGATTTTAGATATTGAAAATGAGCAATTTTAAGCTTTAACATAATTTATCAAAATAGTTTAAGTAAAGATAAGTCAATAAAAGCGACCGTGCCAAAACCACGGGACTCGAGGGGTGCCTCACACCTTCCCCTCGATCAATAAAATTTCTTACTCGGTCTTCTATTTTCGTAGACCTATAAAGAGTCATTTTCTTTTGAATAGGGATTGAAAAAGGTGACTTGAAGCACCTCAACTCAATTCCAAGTGACGAATTTATAATTAAAATAATTCTTATTCAATATCGTCACTTTAGTTGAAAAAACCCTTCTACTCGACCTTCGAGAAAAAAGGGGTGTGACAGGAGTAATTCAATTTTGCATTAGATCAATAAAAATAGTATCATATAAAATAGAATGGAAAGAAAAACCATGTATCACCCATTTTCATGGGCGGACCGACGTGCAATTTTCGGGTGCTCAAGCACCCACTAAACTCGACGTAGAAGAGGTATAATTATATAAGAAACAGTGAAAAAATGATAAAATATATACAAAAGTACCCAGAGAACAAAAGCATGGTTGGTACTCTGGCTTTAGACATAACTTTCATGTCTCTCATCCTGAGATCAAATCCCTATAGTACATTGTTTAGTAAATTTTTTTTGAGCATCCACAACCTAAAAAAGCTGGACCCGCCACTGCCCATTTTACTATTTTACTTCCACATACACTAAACATGGCGGATAAAACTAAAAATTTCAAGTCAACCTTGACATGTGAGATATTTTATTTTAAATAGAAATATATGATTAAAGTAGGACCAGAATAATGTTGATAAAACACCAATATATAGTCAAATATTACAAATGTCAACCCACCTGATCATATAAAATATATTCTTTTGTTTTTATATATAATGTTCGATATACACATTAAGATCTGATTAAATTTGATTTTATATATTGCATGGCCTAATTGTAAGGGTGACGCTTTTAATAGAATTTTTTTAATTTACGAAAGCTCAAACTTAAAATCTCTTATTAAAAGTGGGAGAACGACCCCAACCATTCCACCCTAATTTATATCGATAGGTTAGATATGTCCTTTTAGTCAAAATGATATTTTTATATGTTCACATTTGAAGTTACTTATCAACGGTTGAGAAAAATAGTGGACTTCCTTTTAACTTGGCAAATTCAAATAAGTCATTTAGTAGATTTAAAAGTCAAACTATTAAAAATTAAAAATTAAATGGAGAGACAGTCGTACAAGGCATTGAAATCGTGAGTCAAAAGAATGTCAATATCAAAAACAAAATTTCTTTTTCGAAATAAATATCTTTTGGGGGTGCATTTGAGGCCATTGCTCATAAAGTAAGTTGATATGGTCAATAATATGTCAAATATACAAAGATTTAATTGATGGGACTATACTACTTCTTTATTTTTAATTTGACATTATTATATAATCTGATTTGTATAGCATTTTATATAAATTTTACAATTAATTTCAGACTATAGATGTTAAGCTATAGGACAAAGCTTCACCATTAATAAACTTTAATTAACTAAATAATGCTGTTCTTTTTTTAAAAAAAAAAAATATATTGTAAGGTTACTCACAAGTTGCATGGTAAATACTTACTCACACGAGTGTTTACACCTAACTAAATAAGTAAATTTAGGAGTTAACAAATCAAGATAAAAATGCATAGAACCTAACTATATGATAGATGTGTATATATATGACATGTGTCTTACGCTTACATTCATTGATTTAATGTAAATATTTGATACTTCCTGATAAATTTTTATTCGAGTGCCTTGAATGGTTCATGTTACAAATTCACGATTTTTTTTTTCTACTTATTGAAGTCCATCTACCACGAAAGATCAAATTTTATCCCTCGATTATACTCAATATTTACTTCAAATTAATATAGTTCACCTTGGTTAACAAGGAGATGGAAATGGACATTAACTAGTCATATTTAAGTAACAAAAAATATGCAAAAGACACATATCATGTTATTATTGACTTTGGTATACGCTCAGGGTGCCCAGAGTTTTTACCACCAATAAAATATGTGTTAACTCCCACAATGTCATGTAGGGATAGACATAAATGACTGAAAATTGAATAATCAAATCAAATTGAATGTATCGTATCAAAGTTTGATTATGTATGTTACTGAATCATACTTTAAAAATTCAATATTTGTTATGTTATTATTGATTTGGTATACATTTCGAGCGTGGATAAATTTTTACCGGCCACCAACAAATCATGTTTTAACTCCCACTAATGTTACTTGTTCACCTATTTATGCAATTATTTAGTTTGTAGATTTCTATTTAACATGTATGTAGCATTGATGCATTAATTAAATCACCAGAATAAAAGCAAATTAAAGCAGTAAAAAGTCAAATGATAATAGAAAAACAGTAGTCTGAAACACGCATGGTAGGTAGGTGCAATTCTGCTAAAATCATGTAAAATTAAAGTTTTGAAATTATTACTATTTGAATATGGGAGTTTCATGATGGTATATAATGCTATATAGATTATCAAAAATTGTAATACTTCTCCACCCTTAATGATAGGTCTGAAATTCGAGCTTTGAGTATGAAATCATTATTGATAGAGAGCACTTTACCTCTCAATATGAGAACTCCCTCGCGAACAACGATTAGTCAAATACCACAACGGATATCAGACACCATTCGAAAACCAAAACAAAAAAAAAAAAAGCTATATAATATATACTGAACATATTACTGGTATACTTTTGTGGGTAAGTGTACGTGTATTTCTATTTTGCACCTGTTACTTTTCACCTGAGGTAGACAATAATACTATACTTATCATATTTGATACTCGACTTGTGTATATGAAAATGAATAAATAAAAGTATTGTCATCATGACTCACGATCACACATATAGAAAATAAATAAATAAATAAATGTATAGTTGAATTTTAATTTGAGTACATAGCTTAATTTACTAGTACGCAATTGGCTCTTTCATGAGTTCGATGTAAAAGTTGTGCTTAGTTCAAACTATGTATTTATACGGATATAAACAAAATAAATTACGTACATTTATATATTATAAGATCAATCACACTAATATTTTTGAATTAGTTGATTCAATGTGTATTTTTTTCTCTTGCCAACATCACATGTGTAGCTAATTGAAAATACATAAAAGACAATTCAGCGTATAATAAGCATCCTACATTCTTGTAAAGTTTTTGTGGAAATAAATCACTCTATTAAATATTTATGCAAGTATCAATGACTAATTCTATGACTACAATCTGTGATCCGTAACATAAAATCATAAGATAATACAACAACAACTTCAATATATTCTCACAAAGTGAGGTATGGGAAGGGTAGAGTGTATACAGTCCATACTATTAATTACCTTAGATGAAGTAGAGAGGTTGTTTTCGATAAATCCCCGGCTCAGTGTTAGGGTTTTTGCCCTGATTTTCTTACTATATTTAAGTTTTATTTTTTCTTAGAAGGAAAATAAAAATTACCATAATTACTTTTACTTTTCCTGAAAGAAAAAAATATAATTTTTTTTCATATTTGGTTAACCTCTTTCTTGGAGGAAAGGTTTTGGCCATCTATAAATAGAAGACCCCCTTCTCATACCATAACATAATAGCATCTACAATGTAGTCTTTAAAGAATTTTTGTTTAGGGGGAGATTTTCTCCCTTATTAGTTTTATGTTTTTTTAATATTAGGTTTTATATGTAGTCTAATTGGCCAAATCATATAATAAAATTATGTATTTAGTATTGTTTTTCGTTGTCATCTTATTTATCGTCTCATAATTTGCAACTAATAGCTTCCGCATGACGCCCTATCGATTTTGAATCCAACACTCAGGACAGATAGCAAATATAACAAAAAAAGTATAAAAGCACACAACAAATAAGGGGTGACACACCGCTAGATAATAAAGAAAATAAGACACCCACAAAGTAATATTATAAGCTTGCTATACGAAATCATAGACATCATCACAATACCATGAACAAGAGGCTACAAGACACCACATGCATCAATACAAATAACATACGCTTTCCTACTATTACGAACGTATTCCTACTTAATAGCCCTCTATCCTAATTCATACCCTCCACATCTTCTTATCAAGGTTCATGTCTCCCATGAGTTGGCCTAATACATCTACCATTAATATAATGTAACGTTTCAAATTGCTTTCCTTTTGTATCGGATGTGACTACTTCCACTTGGACCCCCCATGTTCTACGAAATTCGTTCCTTATTTTCTTATTACTTCTTGTTTTAAAAGAAATAAAAGGTCACTTTCACTTGTTCACACCTGACAAATACATTTTTCTTGTTTATTTAGATATATATATAAAAAAACATGAGGATGAAGATTGAGGAGAGACCATCACTTCATGTTGTTGACCCTCTAGAATTAATAATAATATACATATACAATATCCAATATCTCACTGGCCTTTCCACTTGCTTTGTCTTCTTTCACACCTCATATTTACATCATCAATACATCATTATTCTCTCTAGTTTTTAATTGTTTTTTTTTTCTCTTTGCAGTGTGTATAAGTATAGCAGCAAGTAAAGTAAAGTATTTCATTCATTATATTTGCCTTTACACGAAATGTTATGTATCACGTTCATTTCACAATCATATACAAAATTAAAGAAAATATTGATCAAAATTATCAACTTTAATCAACCTCACATAGAGTATTTCTGATGTACGAGCATTTGATGAGAGAGATGCAGAATAATACTTCAAAATTCATTACATGTCTATACAGACATTTTCTTTTGATAACAAATATAAATATTATTGTTGACAATAAAAATCAGTACACCCAATAAGGGCATCTATAAACATATTGTGTATAAGTTGTAAAACACACACTTTAAAAAATAATAAATTAAAAGAATAATTCAGCTATATATCACCTCTATTAATTATGTCATCTACACGTAGGAAAATATTAAATATAATATTTTAATAATAAGAATAAATAAATATAAAATAATAAAGTATATCTCAAATTTTTACATTGAACTAGTAAAGTTGAATAACTACTTTTAATATATTAGATTAATAAAGATGAACGAATCGAAAAGACTACTCCCTAGCTAAGTACAATTATATGTATTTCCTAAATGCTTTATATATACAATCATGTGTATATACTTTATCTTTAGATAATATATATACTTTAAGTAGTATGGTAGCTCCAAAAAATAATTATATGGTATATGTAATTACGGCGGTTATTCTATTTCTACATAACTTCCGACAGCCGAAATATAAAGGAATTTTAGTAATGATATCCAAAATAAATAATGATGAATGGTATTAGTAAATCTTTTACCATCATGATTTATTATTGTACCCCATTTCCTTCATAATATACTGTTAGAGGATTTAAAATAATTTTCAAATGTGAAATTCCTGCTTTAATTTAACTCCTACTACACCCTTTATTTTCATGTAGGAACAACCAAAAGAATTTAAAATTTGAAGGTTATTTATAATTTTAAAATCTTGAAAGTAAGATGTATTACCTATTTCGATGATATCGTAATTATTTACACTAATAATGTATATTACTCAAATTCTTATTTAATTATGCCTCTTTTGCAATTATGATTTGTCTATCCAAAGAACAGAAGACTACTCCAATTTTGTTTTGAGATGATGTTCAGATTTTGAGAGTCAAATAAATTATTTTTTTATAATAAATCTTTTCATATGTTTTTTTTTTATATTTTAAATTATTAACTATTGTAAATTATACTAGTATTTTTTACGAAATTTTTAAATACCTAAATTTGTTATGGTAAAATTAAAAAATTTGTATCTCAAAAAGTGTAAAATGTCAGATAAATTAAGACAGATTACTCCATTATCTTTTTTTCTAGACATTCTATTAGTCTGCCCACATAGTTATGTCTGTTGATAGTTGCCTCTTCACCAGAACACTAATAAAATAAGACAAAAATTAAGAATCATTACCTTCATCTATTTGCTATAAATGTCTATGATTAGTAATAAACCAAAACCAATTGATGTTGTGACATAGTATATGCTCATGACTTCAGAAATTTAATTAATTTACCGCCAAGGATCATTAAAGAACCTAGTATGCTCCAAAGTGATTATGATTCCACCCATGCTTTAAATAGGATGAGATTATTTTGTTTTATGATAAACTTGGTAATTATAATAATTATTACAATAGTAAACATCATCCATATCATATAGTGAAGGTTATTGTAGTTATAAACATATATGGTATTTAGCTACATGAATAGAATTAACAAATTATAGTTCGATTAATCAGTCGGAATTTTGTCTAGTTAGGAAGAATTTGGAGCTGATTGATTAATTATTTCAAAATTAAAATTAATGATTTTAAAGTTCCATGAAAAGTAAGCAAAATATATACACCAAGTTTGATTCAATTAAACTAGAGGTCAGTCATTAAAAAAAGTTAGGTTTCAGTATAAACATTCATCTAATATATGCATGTACTTGCAAATAAGAAAAAAAAAACTACTAATATAAGTAGGCATCTCAGAAAAAATGTATTATATGTATATATATCTTAAATAGCATATTTATTTTTGTATTGACACCCTAACAAAAAATAATTTAAGTTGGTTCCATGATTTAATTTGGAGTGCACATGTGGACAATTACTTAGTTCACTTTGATTCGATTCCATCTTAGCAACTTTCTCAATTTTTTTTATTTTTTATTTTTTATTTTTGAAATTCTAGTTACAGCGGAGTTTATCTTTTAGTTATTTTTTCCTTAGTTTTCAAAGAGATTTACCTCAAATTTAGTAGTGAATGATATGTCTATGTTATTTGAAGAAAAAAAATGTCTACATTAAATATAGTTACAGTCCATATTTTCAATTTTTGAATTTGCCTACGTGAGTAGGACTGTAATTCTTGTAAGAAATACGTGTGGGATGAAGTAAGGTGGTGTTTTATTAATTTGTTTATTTATATAATTTTGTTTTCTTATAGTTAAGCAATATAAATTTATTAAAATAAAAATATTATAAATTATAATATTATTTATATAATTCTAGAATATTTAAATTTTAATTTTAAAATATTAATAATTTAATTTTAAAAATGAATAAAGTTAACTCAGAAAAAATGAAAGAGTCGTGATTGAAATGATTAGAAGAAGAATGTTTAGCGTCGCTTTCAGGCTCTGACTCTTAGGTCTACAGTGCGGGCCCCAATGTATCCGCACGCGCGCCACCCCGCGTGGACCCATCGTTGACTTTTGAACAAAGTGTAAAAGTCAAAATGTGAAAATTATCACCTCCACAATTTAAGTAGGCATTTTGACAAAAATATTACCCACAATATTTTGATATATAAATTTTTACTTCATCATGAAATACTTGTGATAAGAAGATGCCCTCGAAGCTTAAAGGTAAGTTGGCGGTTCGGTCGGCTATGTTGTATGGAGCGGAGTGTTGACCAGTTAAGAACTTCTACATCCAAAAGTTGAAGGTGATGGAGATGAGAAAGTTGCGATGGATGTGTGAACATACTAGGAAAGATAGGGAGAGAAATGAGATTATTTGGGAGAAGGTGAGAGTTGCTTCGGTGGAGGATAAGATGCGAGAAGTAAGGTCACATTGGTTCGGGCACGTGATGAGGAGGGGCTCTGATGCTCCAGTGCGTAAGTGTAAAGTGTAAGACACTAGCTATGAATGATTTTAGGTGGGGTAGAGGTAGACCAAAAAATATTGGAGGGAGGTGATTAGACATGATATGGAGCAGTTACAGTTTACGGAGTGCATGACCCTGATTTAATGTATGGAGGGCACAGATTAGGGTAGTAGAAGGTTAGGGGTGGGAGTGCGTCAGTAACAGTAGAAGAGCGTTCTTTTGTGTCTGGAGTTTCTTGTTCGTGGTGTTGTGACTGTAATATTATCTTGTGGCATGTTAGTTTATTTTTGCATACCGTACTATCTTATATGCATTTATGTTTTGTGTTTGTTATACTGTTATTGGTTCAAATTGGAAACAACCTCTTTACTTCACCTGAGTTAGTGGTATGATCTGGGAATTAAGCTCTTTTCTGTTGGATGGGTGAGGAGATAAAATTTTCTGTTTTGTCGCATATTTGAATGCTATTGTCCTATTTTATGAATTCTACCATTAGTTACTTATGAAACTTATTTTTTCCATTTTAATTAGACAAGTGATTTGACTGACCAAACATATGAAAACATCCCTTCCAAACACATTCCAAAGGAAAAAAAAAAAGTAAAAGAAAGGAGGGTCTTTTTTTTTTTTTTTTTGGCTGACTGGTTGGAGTAGTATATTAGTTGTTGATATACATTATCTGGCCCCAAGCATATTACAATGTACCAGAAATATAGAGTATTTTCTTTTTGCCTTTGTATGATTGTGCCTTTTAAGTTTTAAGACCCTATGTATGATTGTGGATTTTATACGTTAGCTCCATATGTAGAGTAGATAATAAGATTAGGATAGATAAGATATACTCCCTCCGTTTCACAATAAGTGAATTGTTGGAGCAATTTTAGTGGTTCAAAATAAATGAATGATTTACTATTCAAGGTAAATGTTAGAATTTTTTTTAAAATTTACCCTCCATTAAATGTGTATTGAGAGTGATGTATCATGTGTCTTTGTTTTTTGAAGAGGGTAAAAATAAAAAAACAAGATAAATTTATATCTTTATTTTTTTTTCTTAATATGTGTGAAAATTCAACAATTAATTTATTGTGGAACTGAGGGAGTAAGATATAGTAATGAATTTAATTTGGCATAATTATCCATAAGTGTCGTACACCACATTCTCACTTATGTGGCAATCATCTGTTATTAACAAACTTCTTGTTTTATGTTTTAAGACAAAATATAGTAGTAACAACTATCGAATTTAAATTATTGACATCAACAATATAAAAGATAAATATACAATAAGAGAAGTGAATTATATATATATATATATATATATATATATATATATATATATATATAAGAATCAGTTACAAATTTTTCGATGTTGAAGTACGAAATTCTCTAGGAAATTCGCTTATGTCGTCCTCTACTTCCTTTGTCCTAGTAAAGGAATCCCTTTCCGGGTCATTCATACGGGAATTACTATTGAAGCCAACAATATGTTTCTCCCATTTGACAAACCGCCCATTCAGAAAATTTTATCCTTTCTGAAAAACAAAGAGGCTTAAATCAATTTTCTCGAGGAAGAAATTGCATTTTGAAGATTGGAACAACAGCTTCAGGAACTCTCTTCAATCTAAGGTCAAGGCCTTAGAGACAAAGATTACAAAAGAGCTTTGTGCTGATCTACCCACAACGTTTTGGAGTCGCAAAAAGCATATGGTCAGTCTTTCTTACGAACCTGACTTTGATGAAAAAATCATTCCTACCAAAGTCCGTCCAATTCAAATGAATCATGAGCTAACAATTCATTGTCAGACAGAAATCAATGATCTTCTTCATAAAAAGATCACCTCGCCAAGTAAATCTCCTTGGAGTTGTGCTTCCTTCTATGTCAATAAAAGTTTCGAAATCGAACGAGGAACCCTTCGTTTGGTTATCAACTACAAACCTCTTAATTTCGCCCTTCGATGGATTAGGTTCCCTATTCCTAATAAAAAGGATCTTCTCCAACGTTTTTATTCTGCTACAATTTTTTTGATAGCAATTATTATATTCTTTGGTCTAATGTATATATCAAAAAATTCGTCAAATATATATATATATGAATATTATCATATAAATCTAATTATCATTATGTATTAACTCGATAGCAATATTATAAGAACATATAAATTTCAAATTTTTGAATCCACCTTAGTGATGGTGTGTTCTTTTTCTTTTTTTTTGGTCTGAATTCTTTCGAAACCATCAAAGGATATGATGCAGTAGATGAGGTTGCTCCTCCCTTAAATAGGAGTCTTGGATTCGAGCCCTGAGTATGAAAAATTCTTGATAGGGAGCGTTACCCCTGAATGGGACCTACCTGGCGCGACTCCAAATTAATCAGACTCCAATACGAATACTGGACAGCAGATAAAAACCAAAAGACAAATCCTTGGGAAAATATATATTTGGATGTTGGGACATGTCTACTCATATATAGAACAAACTAAAGTGTGTTGATGTGTCACCGTCGTTATTATTTAATTTGAAACCAATAAAGACATGATTATTATACCTAGCTAGTAGTCCATATATGATAAATCTTCTTGGACACTCCTTCATTTACATTGAGAACACAATATTATGAATTATGATATTCATGATTATTGCAATTGGAAAGATATATACAAATGAGTCTCTAACATGTTTAGTTTTGATGAGGTTGATGAATGTCATTACAATTATGTCGATGATGCGCATCATTCAATAATTAATACGCGCATATTGGAGAAAAATACTAATAATATTCTAGGTTATAGACATAGAATTAAACGTTGTGATGGAATGAGTGAAATCTTTCGTCTCTTAATTAGAAGTTTTGAATTCTTTTGTGAATAAAAAAGTTCTTGAAGTAAACATTGTCCTGCATGACGCAAATTTGTATTACTCAAGATCCCAAAGTAAATACTCCTTCTAGTAACGGAATCAGGATTTACATTCGGGGGGTTTCAGAAGTAAACATACGAACTAGTTGAAGGGGTTTCAACATTTACTATATATACATAAAAATATTTTTTACCACGTAAAAATAGTCTAGTTTTCGTCGAATGAACCCCTTGATGAAAGGTGTCTCCGCCCCTGCTACTTTTGTTCGTCCATTACTACTTGTTCCGTATTAACTTGACATGTCCTGATCAGTAAATAGAATGACAATTTTAGATTATCTCTTAATTTTTTTAAAAACGAAATATAAGCAAATATAAATAGTTATGTTAGCATAAAATAATAACAACAACAAACCCATTATATTTTCACATAGTGGGGTCTGAAAAAAAGGTAAAATGTACGCAGTCCACACCACTACTTCAGGTGAAATAGAGAGGCTCTTTCCGATAAACTCCCGACTTAGGATAACATAACAGTAAATAAAGTCGTCATACAATATAAAGCAAGATGAAATAACATAAGATATAACACTCGGATTAAAACAAAAAACTCAAAAAAGTAGGTATTGTAAAGATTCACCTACCAAGTACCAAGCCACCAAAACCTAAATAGAGTAACATTCGTCATTGAGGACATATAATTAAGAGCCTAAGTGTCCTTTAAAATTCCCTACTTTATGTATGCTCATTTTCTTTTTAATAATATATGTGTTTCAAAAATAAAAAGAATCATTCTAAATTTAAAAATAATTTTAACTTTAATTCAAGTTGCTTGAGAAATGACAAAATGGACTGTCTTAGGATGCTATCTTTGATGCTAAATTCATTGCAACTACCTTTAGGATTCAGAGTATATAGTTTAGAGACTTTAGATGATGGCTTTTGTGAACTAAATTTTGTGGCAAAAGATATTTGACGATATTGACTTCCACTACTGACCCCAAAAAAAAAATAGTAAAAAAATTAAGTCCTTTTCTAGAACCATTGTAGCTTTATTAATTTATCCCCCTTTTTGTTTTGCTGAGAAAAAATAAAAAAAAATTAGTCCACATCCACGGACGGTCTATGTTTATAGGAATGTAATTAGAGAATATAATGATAGTATTCTAGTTAGTTTAATTGCAGTTGATATGTGTTTTACTCGATGATTTTTCGAAATAACTTCTTTGCCTATTCAAAACAAAAATATCATCTTTGTACTCACAAATTACATTTTATCGAATATGTTATTATTTCATTGTTGTTGAGCTTTTATGTAATTAACGATTTTTATAAAATATATAAACATAGGCCAAAGATTATGGTGGTGTGTGACGTGTATGTTTTTGTCTATTACTATCAAATGGTATATTGACTCGACAGTTTATAAGAAAGTTTATTTGGCATTGTTAGCTTTTTTGAAGTAAATACATAACCCCCAAATTTTGAAAATAATTTAAAGTCAAAAGTTAAAGTGGGAGAAAGAAAAACATTAGTGCTTCTGACTATAAAAGATAATACTAATAAAATAAAACACAAATAATTAATTCTGCAAATTAAAGTTGAAATTAAAAATAATAAAATTAGCCTATAAAAATACGATTCGTCTAACACCCTCGAGTTTGAGTTGATAATTGATCCAATTTCAGTTCATAAAAATTGAATCGGTGTGTAGTCCAAATTGAACTATACGAAGTACTGTATTAAAAAATCTTGTTAAAATAGTTTCAATAATTTTTTGAAAAATTTAATATGTTATATAGAGTTGTAATAAGGAAATTAAAACTTAATAAAAATTGAATGAATTGAGTCATGACCTACTTTTAAATTCACTTTTACTCAAGTAATTTTTAAATGGATCAATAATTCGTTCGCTTATTAGTTCATCCAATTTTAATAACTCGGCCATATTTACTTCAACCCACTTATTTAACACGCCAAGTTAAAAACAAACAAACTAAAGTAATTCTCTTTGGCTAAGTAAAAAATTAAATTTGATTTCTATAAAGGTGAATAACCCATTCATTTGTCTAATCAGTCACTAAAAGTCAACCAATATATTGTGGTCATTTTTGAATTTCATTAAACTAGGGGGGTACTATAAATAGTCATATGCAGCAAAACGAAGTCATTTCAATTTTCTGTTTTCTTTTCCAAATAAAAATAACAATAGCCAAACAACAAAGCAATCGAGTAAAAGCAAAGCAATTTCCAGAATAAGAATCTATATTTATTCTTCATTCATTTTCAAGTGGTGTTAGTAATTTTATCACCACAATTTGTTACACACACATATATATATATATATAAAATTCTCTCTTTTTTTTTTTCTTTTAATTTTTCGATATTTTGTTCAGAAAAAATCGCCATGGCCGAAGAATTTCAGCTAGGTAGAGGAAATTGGTGGGAATCTACATCTACATCTACAATATCATCATCTTCTAGGAATAATAAGGTTATCGATAGTGGAAATTCATCATGTACTACTCTGTCAGCATCGAGTACTACTGTACTAAGTAGCATGGGTAGCAACTTTGTTAATTGGCCATCAGAAATTCATGAGGATATTAAAGTAAGATCAGATAATAGTTCTATGGTTTTTCTTGGCACGGATTCCCAGAAGCGTTACGCCTCTGAATCATCGGTTGCTGGTGGAGGTGGAGGCGGAGGCGTAGGACAAGGCGTTTTATCTGTTGATGATCCTAATTTACAAATGATGGGGTTAGGCTTATCTTCTCAAGGACTTGATTGGAATCAACCTTTCTTGTAAGTATTATTATTATTATTATTATTTTGCAACCTTTCTTGGTTGATTTTACAATGTAGAATTTATGCTGAATCATAACTTAATATGACTATGATGTAGAATTTATGCTGAGTATAGTTTGTCATAGAGTGATTTATGATTTTAAATTTAATATGTTCAGCCTAAAATTTTTAGTTTTGAACTTATATTCGAACTTGATATTTATGAAAATTCTAAGTTATTTTCAGCAGATAAATTTATGTTGCATGTCGGACCAAGACTAAATTGATGTTCCACTCAGTAGTGGAGCTAATGGGCGATGATGAACCCCTTTAGCTCGAAAATTATATTGTATATTATGATATCAAAATTATTGAACCTTCTTTTAACTTCTTCACCTATTTTACGTTTTTGAAAAAATTCTGGCTCTGTCACTAGTTGCATTCATCTAACATGAAGATTCAATTAGATTTTTTATTCAATCCTTTTTTTTTTTTTGCAGCAGGAGTGAAAAGTCTGGGAGTGATTTTCGTTCTATGCTTCAAGAAGGGTTGAGTTCAAATGTAAATTATCAACAAGAAGGATCATGTCATGAACAAGATCAAAATAATTGGAGTACACAAAAATTATATCATGGGAATTCTGATGATTCTTCAATAAATGATTATAATAAACAAATATTGAACAGGGGTATTTCATTAGATCATCAATCATCAACAGTATTTAGTGGTCAAAATAATCTTGAAAATTCAGTACCTTATGGAAGTCCATCAAATATGTTACAAGGGTTATTAATTTCTGATCATAATAGTCAGCAACAAGAAGCAAATAATTTTACTAGTGTTAGTAGATCTTTATATTATAATCCTTCCTATAATAATCCATCAAATTGTGATATGAATATTCCTCCTACATCAATTGATGTAATGTCTACTTCTTCATCTTCTTCTTCTTGGTCTAAATTTCCTCAATTTCTCCGAACATTGGATCCTCCAAAAGTACAGCAGTGGCCACTACAACCGCCTCTGCTGCCTCATGGTGGCACTCCGTTTTGGAGTGCCACATCAGTAGCTTCCGCGGATGACGTCCATTCGGGTTTTGTCCCTTCTTTGCATCCGCAGCTCCCCACCAACCCAACAGTTGATGAGAAGCCAAAGGTATTTTTTCTATCTCTTCATATCATTTTATGTGATTGTGTTTGGCTGAACACCAAAATTTGTGGAAAGAGAATGACTCTTGTCATATCATGATATTTTTGTAGGTATAAGTTAAAGTATGTATAAAGTAAAATTTTTATATTAAGAGTTTTATTAAACGTAGAATTGTTCATTCTTTCTTTTAACATACTAACAAGTAAAGAATGCTATATAAATGGAATAATGGAAGTGAAGTTCCAATTTTCATGTTGCGGTTTCACTTAGCAAGGAGTATTAATTAGATTAGAATGAAAGGAGAATTTTTGAAATTTATGATATAAAACAAGCCTTATTAACTGTTCCAATTATTTCAAATTTATGTTTCTCTTTTTTTTTTTTTGAGTTCATTCCAAAGAGAATGATACCTTTCAACAACTAGAAAGAATCTAACTTAAAAATTCTCTTTTTATCCCCAGTGAAATGATTGATAATCACTCAAATATCTAAGATTCATTTTAGACCAAAAATTTTAAAAATTTTCTTTCTTTTTTAAACTTTGTGTCAAATGTGGAGGGAGTAACTTCTTTTTAAGGTCAGACTAAAACCGAAAGTGTGTCAAGTAAACTGAGACAAAGTTATATTTGTTTGCTATGTGTGGATTTTGATTTTCTCATTTTCCTAAATTCGTACAAACATTTTATGCAACAGCATACAGGTGAAGTTAGGAGTACAAGCATAATAACAAAGAAAAATAGCAGTGAAACATCAAATAAGAGACCAAGGAATGAAGCATCATCTCCATCGCCAGCTTTTAAGGTATTTTCATTAAGTTGTCATTATTTTTATTTTTTTTGACGAAAAAATGAGACATTTAATTTATTATTTTACTTGATAATAATAATAATATGTTTCTTTTGTTCTTGATAATTTTTTAATTTTTTTTTCAGGTGAGGAAAGAGAAAATGGGAGACAGAATCACTGCACTTCAGCAATTAGTCTCACCTTTTGGAAAGGTAAATTACAAACTGCGCCTCAAATCCTTTTTTCACACTTTAACGTTTAAGTTTTGTGCCCTGCAACATATTTTACACTATCAAGTAAACTTGATTAGGTTATTCGATTTTTAAAAAAATTGAAAAAGAAAAAATTATAAAATTCTAAAGTGCACAAAACTTAAATTCTAACAGAAATAGTACTATGAGGCCCGCTAGATTTAGCTGATTGTAAGTAGCTGATAAATTTTACTACTAAAATGAAATGTATGAATAGATAGTTACAATTTAAATAGAAATACTGAAATTGATAATAAACAATTTATGTTTTTAGAAAACAGAATGTTGATAACCAATTTTTCAGTTAAAATAACTAATATGTCGTTAAAGTTGTTTATGCGAATTTATAAATTTAAACGTATTAGTATAAGGATGCAATCAGAAGAATGAACAATGAAAATTGAATGGAGAATGGGGAAGAGTTAAGAATTATATATTTTGGTAAGAGTATTTTGAGAATAAAAAAGATATTAAAGAAAGGAAATAGGAAAATATTTGATCAAACTAATTAAAGTGCTTAATTATAAATTTAAGCAATAAGTTGGGAATCATCTTCGACTTTTGCTTAAATTTGGCCAATAAATTTGAAAAAAACACTTGTCAAAATAAGCTGATTTTAGAAGTTTGGCCAAAGAGTTATAAAAGCTGATTTTAGAAGTTTGGCCAAAGAGTTATAAAAGTTCATCCGAGCCTCCTTCATCCACAAATGAAGTTATATATATACGGTCAAATTCTTTTTGTATGTTTATATAGTGGATATTAAACTCCTTGGACTTCTTAACTTGTTACTTCTTTATATTTTGAATCTCCTTACTGAAAATTCTAATTTCGATCACTTTTTATATATATACCCTGCAATATATTGAGAGAGTAGTGATTAACTTTCTTAAAACACAATGACACCTTTTTCACATATTAAATTTCTGTTTTTTTTTTTTTTTAATTTCCCCAGACTGATACAGCTTCTGTGCTCTCGGAAGCAATCGAGTACATAAAGTTCCTGCATGAGCAAGTTAATGTAAGTTTGTTAATTAATTTATTATATTAGAGCCCTTTATTTGTTTTATTGCTTTAGTCTCGTCACTTAACAAATTTGGGTAAGTACCTTGAAAGGAAACAAACAGTTTGGTATACAAAGCATCCTGTGTTAGCAGAGTTCAGTGAAGAGTCGTACCATAAGAGGTACATGTAGGCAATCTTTTCTAATGCTAGCATTAGTAGCTGTTTCTAGGCTCGACTTCATGACCTATAAATCATACGAAGAAAACTTTACCGTTGCTTCTAGCTCACTTTCAATAAGAACCTTGAAACGACGTAAAAGTAAATAATACATGTTATACATAGTGAACGACTTCAATTCATAGGCATTAATTCTATTTTTATATTCTGGTGTCACCTAACAGGTTTTAAGCACCCCATACATGAAAAGTGGAGCTTCCATGCAGCATCAGCAGGTATATATAATAACTAGCTACAATAATGTTATAGTGCATTTTAAAATTATGAGTTTTAAAGAAACTTTTACACTATCAAGTTGTTCAAAATTCCTCTATATGGCATTAACTTATATACACTGACATTATCTATCGAGGATTTTAATAAAAAATATTTTTTTAATATCGCGCAGAGTGGTGATAAATCGAATGTAAATCAAGAAGAACGAAAACAAGATCTTAGAAGTCGAGGATTATGTTTGGTCCCAGTTTCTAGCACCTTTCCAGTAACTCATGAAACAACAGTTGATTTTTGGACACCAACATTTGGAGGAACATTCAGATAATTCAACAGGTCAATACACAACAACCCAACAACACACATGTTACATGAATTGTTAGCCACTAGCTAGAGTCATCCAACCCCCCTAGACGAATTTAAGTTATATACACCATCAGTATATATATTTTTTATACCATCGGGTCATCAATCCCTTTACGTGTTGTAGCAAGTAATCTGTCTTGTTTTCTCAAATTTACAAACGTCGTGTTGTAAGGAAGCTTGCATGTAGACCTGATAGTGTAAATGATTCTTTGTATATATTGAAGGTGTATATAACTTAAATTTTCTTATATGTCAAACCCTAGAAAAGTGGGTGATGAAAAGAAAATGAAAAAAGAGAAAAAAGAATTCTTTTTTGGAAGGGCCACATATCTTATAATAGTACAAGTATATTGTTCCAGGTCCAAAGCAGGCTGATAATGATGGAAAAAGAAAAAGAAAGAAAAAAGAATGATAAAAGAGAAGGAAAAAGAAATTAAGGCTTTAAAAGAAATGGACCAGCTCAGGCAAAATGATGCAACTTTGGCCAATATTTTTGGACCACTATTTATATTATGTATCTAATGTCTTTATGTGACTAGCTAGGGGTATAAAAAAAATATACTTAATTTTTTTCTAATTTTTTTTAGTTAGTTTACAAAAAGGAATTTTGTTTGTAGCTGAATTTAGTTGAATTTGAGGGATAAAAAGGAGCTTTTAGCACTAGCTGTTTGTATCTATTATTTGTGCATATAGCTGGCACTAGTTTACTTTAATTTAAAACAAAAGAAATGAAGGAATAATTGAAGTTCCAGTGTAAAAGATTATACATTAGATTGGAAAAATAACTTTCCATTTGTTTATATCATGTCTGGAATAAGTTAGTGGAGCTTTTTAGGGGGTTTCCACTTTTTGTGTTTTCTATTTTACTATATTGATGATGAATGAGTAATGGAGGGGTGTAGGTGAAGGAGCCATGGATATATAATTTTTTTTTGTTGTTGTTTTTCTCGCTTCTCAAATTACACTGAATATGTTGTGCGTTTATCATATGGTTACAATAATTGCTTCAATTAATGGGAAAAGAGAAGTCAGAACGTACTATCCTGAGTGATGTAGTGAGATGGACGTATAAAGTCTTTCCTCTTTTAATTAGAGATTTATGTTTGATTTTTGACAATGAAGAAAATCCTTGTCGAGGGTGTTATACCTTAAATGAGTTTTATCTATATCGTCCAGTCAAATATCTTCATATAAATGAAGATGAAAGTGAAGTAGATATGTACGTTTCGCCTCAAAAAATGATATCTATAATTTCGTGTGACTAAAAAATTAGAGAAGATATAGGAAAATAACCTCTATTGTAAATAGGTTTTACTTGGTGATTATCATATTTACTTAGACTTAATCATGATGTACTATAATTTCACTCTAATACTAGCATATTGACAACCTTATTGATAGGCTACTTTTAGCATTGCCATGATGTACTTTGGAATTATCTATATGAAAAATAGTTTAGGCAATGAACATTATTAGCTTTACTTAGAAGCTTAATAAACACAAAAAGATAGCATCTATGCAATCATCATAATCATTTTGCTTTTTTGAAGTGCCAATTCATATTCTTATGTATAATCCAACAACTTTTCCATTTTTTTTAATTCATGTATGCCTTTTATTTGGTGTATATAAACATAGTTCCACGTTGATAGATGAAAAAAATAAGTTAATTACTTAAATTTTGGTGCGGGATCTTTTGAGAAAATCAAACATATTTAACCCAAAACAAACTAAACAATATATATCACAAAGTTCTTTGTTGTTGGAGGGTGTGTGAGTTTCTTATTCGGTGTCCAGTGCCCGCATTGGAGCCCCTACTAATCTGAATCGCGCGTTGTAAGGCTGATTATGGGAGTAGCGCTCCCAACAGAATTTTCTCCATACTCAAGGCTCGAACCCGAGACCTCTGATTAAGGGTGGAGCAGTCCACCACTACACCACAACCAATGTTGGAAACAATATCACAAAGTTGGAAATACTTAGAGATAAATAATAATATTGTAAATGATCATGTAGATGCTTGTCCTCTTGTTCCTCTCCCAAAAGCATGGCTCTAAAGTTTCATGGCATAAATTCCATCAAATTACGTACCACAAGTCCAAAGAGAATAAAAGAACATAATCAAACAGAAAGATATATCAAAAACTATGCAAATGAAGTCTGCTGCTAATCAACATATTTGGCTTTGGTCGGATGGTTGAGATCTCCAGTATCATTAACCAGAAATCTCAGGTTCGAACATATGAGAATAGAAAAAAATCTGTTGAAAGTGTTGCCAATCATCCTTACGAGGAAATAAAAGATCCTAATATATACGTTCATAAAATTAACTTCGGTAGGTAGTCCTTTTTGAGACAACTATTTTGATAAATGTTTTTTTTTTTTTTTAATTAAATTTCTCTTACGTATGGATCGACCTGTTAGATCATGGTCTAATGAACTTTTTTGAGCAAACTGAAAAATCTTATGAAAAACATTAAAGAATGGTCTCAAATTTTGTAGACGTTAGATGACATTTTAATTCTTTTCAGTCCCAAAAATTATCTTTGCACAACTTTTAAAAGCATAAATTCTTCTTGAAGTTTAATTTTTTGTTAAAGTATTAACTATTAAAGAGTACTACTGCATTATTAGAGTAAAGTCATTATGTAATTATATATATTTCTGCAGAAAGTATAGTAAATTAATCGCTATATACGGTGTTTCTATCGTGTAAGCAAAGACATAAATAAATAATCAATAGTTTAATGAGGCAAAATTAAGCACCTAATTAAGCTAAGTAAGATGCCACTAACCTGAGCTTTGAGCATAATATTAAAATATCAACCTACATAACCGCAACTTAGTTATCAAACAGTAATTATCATCAATATTCTCGATTTATAATCTTTAGAGATAACCATTTATTACTCGTGAACAATGACCGAATTTGTTACGTAACACTCCAATTTCACGAGGATCCTATTGCCCCTGAACTTAATTTTAGCGTATTTTTGTCACCCTTTTGTTCTGACATGACACATTTATTACATAAAATGGGGTTCACATCAAAGATGTCGCGTCAGCTAAAAAGGTTAACTAAAGGTGTCATGTCAGCTAAAAAGGTTGATAAAAATATGTTAAAATTTAGTTCAGGAGGCAATAGGATCCTCGTGAAGTTGGAGTGTGTCGTAGCAAATTTGATCATAGTTCAGGTGGCATTCGATATTTGTGTTGAAATCCGACTAAATTTGGATTCACACATTACGCAACCTATTTTTGAAGATGACGCTTCCAACAAAATCTCTTCCGTTCGTAGGGATTTGAACCAGAAATCTCTGATTAAAAGTGAAGGGAGCTCAATCATCTCACGATAACAACAGATAATGGTCGATAATTTTCGTTATTCAAGATAGTGTGCAAGTTGGACCGTTAGTTTTTATTTAGAAATAGACTAATGAAAACACAAAGGAACAAAAAGAGTTCCTCAATGGACTTTGCTGTGTGACTGAAGCTAAAGATTTGTGGCCTCTTAATAAAGCACATCATCCTTTACTCATAGACAATTGAAAAGTTTTGTGCAAACATTTAGGGTGTGTTTGGATGAGGAAATTATATTTTTCATTCTGTTTTTTCTTTTTTATTTGATACCTAATTAAGTAGAAAATTTTATTCCTAAAACATATATTTATGATCTAGGCAAACACAGTATGAGTTGGAGGATCTAGGCAAACACAGTATGAGTTGGAGGCGGAGAAAGGAGTGTGAAGGGTGGCCGGTGTGAAGGCGTATCTAGGATTTAATTTTATGCGTTCAATATTTAAAGTTCTTAACATTATATTTTTAAACTCGTGAATTTGGACCTACTATCGGATTCAGATGAACTCAATTCTTGCATACTACATCCGCCCATGGGGTAGTAGAGCATGTTGAAGGGTAGGGAGGAGCCCATCAATATGAGATATCACTTAGTGGATTTGTTTTTCGAAAGTCATTTTTTTTCCTAAAAAAATTATTTTGGAAAATAATTTGACCAATTAAATAGGAAAAATTTAAAAATATTTTTCTCCCTACCAAAGTACCAAACACATCATTAATGTAAATTAATTGAACTTGGACCTGACTGAGTGAGGGACCTGGGATGCTGATTGATCATGAAGCCCATGTGGAAGATTAAATAACTCCTTTTCAGTGAAAGTCCAAATCAGTGTATGATCAAATATGACTATATATTTAGTGAAATTAGTGAAAAGTAAGTTCAAATTAGCATAAGTCATGGTTTTAAAATTGTTGTTAGCAGTTGGGCTGACCAAGGTCCATAAGCTAATCCAAACACAGGTTGATATAATTGGTATACACTGTATACCATAGGATAAGTGCGCAAATAAGTAACTGTTTTTCCAAATTCTTGTTTAAAGAATAGCCCAAGTATGTAAAATTATTAAATTTTAGTTAGCACAAAATCAAATTAAAACTCATGGTTGAAGTTGAAAATCGCAAATCTAAGCTTCAAACTTTAGAATATAAGTCTGAAGTTTAGTCTGTCTAAGCCTGAGTTTAAACTTTAAATTCGAACTTCAGCCATAAGAGTATGTTAGAATACGAACTTCGGCTTGAACTTTGAAATATGAAGTTAGGCCTTTTAGCATGGATCAACTTCAGGCCCAAAGATGAGCAGTAACACCATGTTTTGAATTAAGATTGCTAAAATCGGCCAAAGTTTAAAAAAAAACAGTCTGATGTACTAAAACTTTGGTGAAACAATAGTTTATAAAACTAAATATACTGCCAATATAAGGACTACCTACAATTCCTTCACCTACCAATTACCATGTAGTTGATTCACATGTGTGCGAAACTCTACCTTCTAACCAAATAATAATAATAATAATAATAGAGAAGAAAAATTCTACCTAAACTTTCATACTCCCTCCAATACATTTTAATGTTGACATTAAAAACATATTTTATAACAATAATTATTGTGATATTTGATTAAGTTCTGTTTAATTATAGTAATATTTGCTTAAATTAACTTTTCATATCTCGTCAAAACAAGTAAGTAATAAATGACAGTTTTTCCTTAAAAGATATTAATGCCTTCGTCTTTAAAGCAAACACTTATTTTGTAGTATTATCAAAAGCAATTATGCAGTATCAATAATGGAAGGACATTGACTTCATAAATTACTCCATCCGTTCATTTTTATTTATTTGGTCATTACACTAAAATGAGATTTTCATTTTTATTTATCCACTTTAGCACATCAAGATAAAAAAATATTTTTTTTTTCTATTTTATCCTTTACATTAACGACGCATTTTAAATCAATTCTTACCGTCTTACATCCATTAAAGACAGTACCCCAATTAATATCAATATCATAATAAACTACACACTTATTTATATTATTTCTCAAGGGAGTGCAAAGTTTATTGTAAACCACTAAAAGTGAACGAAGGAAATAAGCTAATTAGAGAAATCTAATAGTTTTATCTATGAGAGAGATGAATTAGTTAAAAAGTTAACTTTGCAGTAAATAATTAATTTGTAAGAATGTGAATTCTTTGACTTTTTCTCCATGTTTGATCTCTAATATCTCTATTGGATAATCCAACTATCACATTTTATATTTCTACTTTAGGTACCTAATTCATTTTTCTTCCTACAAAAGTCATGCAAATTGGGTGGCTAAAAGAAATAAAAACCCCACCCATACCTTTTTATTATTATTAATAAAAATATTACAGTATTTGTTTTTCAGTTGCTTTCAAAGATACCAAACCCAACTAAAAACGGAGTCTTGTAAATCTGAGAAAATCTCACAGGAGTCAATTAGATTTTCCACAACTCCCCACCCCCACCACCAAAAATAAAAAAGAAAAAAAATTACTTTGCTTTTTGTTTTATGTAGTTTTAAAAAAGGGATCAATTGGCAAATTAGTTCTTTAAGTAGTTAAAAACATATTTGCTCCCTTTATCCTAAAATAGCATGAACATCAATATGAATTTCTTTTCTAATAAAATCCGATTTTCGTATTAAAAAGTTACAATAAAATAATTTATAAATAATAGTATTTAAAAATATTTGAAAATTATTTGAAAAAAAAAAAAAAAGGTTCCCATATAAAATAAAATATAAGTCTATTATTTCAACGAAAACAACATAAAGTTCCATTGTTAATATATTCAAGTTCATGATTATCACTAAGGAGTGTGATGATATAAATAGAAATTTTTTACTATTAATTAAAGGTTTTGAATTTGAATTCTATAAATATATAGAAAAATGAAAAGAAATTTATTAAAAAATGCTTCTCCTAAAATAAATTCGACGTAATGTGAGTCTGAATTAATCCAACTGATAATTTTGAAATACCACATGATTAAAAGAAAAAATGATAAGACTTAGTGATATAGTCAAGATCTTTTATGTGCCTGCCCAATCAATAGGGTAATAGACCAAAGAAAACACGTGTTTGACCCAGTAAAACCTTTTCAATGAATAATAACTTGGTTACCAACATGGTCGTGGTACATTGGATGAAGCTGATCCATCCTTAACCAGAAATCGAGGGTTCAACTCTGAATATGGAGAAAACTCTGTTAGGAGCGCTGCCACCTTAGTGGCCCCTGCAACGTGCAATTTGAATTAATCGAAACTTCAATGCGAACATCGAAAATAGAATGGGAAACAAAAAAAAACTTGATTGATGAATGAATATCTTGGTATTTAAGTTTATGCAGATAATAACCATCGTGTGGTTCACAATAACTTGGCGTTAAAAGGCATTTTCTAAAAATAATTGAGATGTTTAAGATTGTAAGAGATAATTAATTATTTTTTGTTTAATTTATATAAATTGAAAAAAAAAAAACTGATCCAATCATGATTAAATAAAGTAATATTAGTCAATTTGAACCCTTAAAAGCAAATATGCTAAGTACTTCCGCCCGAATTTACTTGTCACATTTTAATCGGACACATTGGTATAATGACTTTGGCATATTATCTCTTATTAATTAACGTTTAGTATTTCCCGTTCCATATTAGTAGATAATCTTACTAAAAATAATCGTTCCATATTAGTTGATTCCTTATTAAATTAAGAAAACAATAATTAAATTTTTTCCATAATATCCATGCAGTTAATTCTTTTTGAAAGTGTCAAATTCACACTTATTTTGTAAATTTTTAAAGAAATTTTTTGAGGGGTAAACTAGTAAAATTACTATATTATTCATGATTTTTTTAATTACCGTACAAAATAAAATGTGTTCAACTAATATGAGATGATGGAAGTAATAAGTGTTGTAAATGATTTGAAGAATAAGTAACTAATGCTAACGGTAAAATATATTTTTTTTTTTAATCTTTTCTTGATTTGTGAAAGATAAGAAGTAAAAATGAAAATTAAATTAAAAAAATAGTGACAAGTATGAGTGTAATTTGAGACGAAGGAGTAAAGAATTGTCTTGATAGTTAAACTTAGAATTATAATTAATGTACTAAAATTCTGCCACTAGTCATCAAGCAAAAAGGTGAAAGCAACCCATTATTGTATTTGGAGCACATAAATAATTGAACCATATTATACTCGCCATTTTTCATTTATAAGACGTCTTGTTTGAATATTATATTTAAACAAGGAATAAAAAGACTTCACATCGTACTAAAGTATATTTACAATTTTTAATTTTTAATATATCATAATTTTTTTTGTGATTATAGAAGCACGTTTTTAAAATTAAAATAAGTTTTTTTTTTAAAAAAAATATAATGTTATATTTTTGTTCAACAGACTAAACATGATAGGCAGAAAGAGCACTACATCAAAGGAGTAAACATAAGGTAAGCAAAAATTTTTTCTTTCTTTTGGCCATAATTGACTAGAAGACTTCATTAAATAAAACAAAAGAAAAGTCTAGCCAATCATTTTGTTTTTGAATTAAAGAGGTATACTTAAAACTCCAAAGTGAAAGGACAACAATGTAGATGCAAACTCTTGTGTGACAAATTATTTAACCACCAAATATGATATTTCTTTCTTTTAATTTGTTTGTTTGAATTAGACGAACATAAAATTTAAGAAAATAAAGAGATATTTGATCATTAAAAAAAAAGAAAAAAGATTATTTGATGTATTAAAACTTTCGTTGTGTGCAGAATATAAAAAGGACTCCACCACATGGGTGTATTGTACATAACCTTATCTTGACAGTAAATATTTGATGATGTGGTCTGATAAATATCTTTTGATTATTCAGTCTTAACACATGTCACGTAAAAAGTTATAATTAAAAATCTATCAAAAAAACGAAAAGTAACAGTACTAAACTAAATTGGAGGGAGTGGTACATACTACTTCTATTTCAATTTATATGTTGTAGTTTCGATTTTGAAAGTTAAAATTTTGATTTTAATCAGGAATGAATATAAAATCTTTAAATTTTTAAAGTGAAATTCACATATATGAAAAATACGTAAATAAAAAATTATAATTCACAATATTAAAATTTTAAAAATATATTAAAAGACTTTTTGACTCTCGTAATTCGAACATGACCACATAAATTGAGATAGTTGGGGTAATAATACTTTCATTTAAACCAAAACAACAGAGATAAGTTCTGGTTGTTGAACTCTCATCAATTTCTTCCTTAGTCCACTGTTCACAAATGGCCAAAGTTACTTGGAATACAATAGCGTATACTAAAGTTCTCGCTATTAGTGATGGACCCAAGATTTAGGAGTTTTGGGTGTTCGGGAGGTTCAAACATGTATATTGATGCCTAGAGCATTAAGGTTCCGCTTGAAAATTAAACACCCGACTATCTTCTTGATTTACTGAGTGTTATTTCTAAATCTTACGTTAATTTTTATACACTTGTTATATAATTATGCCTAATTTGCCTTGAATTTAATGAATGCTGGAACACCAAGAAAATGGGCACAGATCCGCCCTTACCTGCAACGCAGTCTGATCATAAAAATCTATTGTATACAGCCTTGGTGTCCTGCATTTTTGAGAAAAACTGTTTTCACAATTTAAACCCGTGACTTTGTTAGAACTACCTTTTTACTCAAAAATTCAGAACCCAAGTACCCTTCTTTTGAGGGACATGTAGTAATCAACAGCTCCCAATAACCACACTATATTTGGCCAACTGTAATCATAGATATGGACAAGTGTGTCTAAATATCAAAATTGTGTTTGTGTCACAAAAATGAAGTCTTGCTCATTCATCAATCACACAGACTCCAAGAAACAGAACATATTGACTTGTAAACACTCACCCTTTTAATATTTTTATACAACCAAGAAATGAAAAAGTTATAGCCATGGAAAAAATTCTACTGCCCTTTTTCCTTATTTGTTTGTTAATTTTTCTTCCAAGGATTAATGGTCAAGCAGATACCATAACTACTACTAAGTTCATCAAAGATGGCGAAACTATTGTTTCATCTGATGGAACTTTTGAACTGGGATTCTTTAGTCCTGGAAATACGTCTAGTGATCGTTATGTTGGCATTTGGTACAAGCAAATATCTGTTATTACACCTGTTTGGGTTGCTAACAGGTTGGTTCCAGTAACTAATAAATCAGGAATCTTGAAGGTCATTCAGACAGGTGTTGTTGTTCTTGTTAATGATACTAATGCATCTGTTTGGTCGACGAATTCATCAAGAGTATCCGTGCATAATCCCGTTGCTCAGTTGCTGGACACGGGGAATTTTGTAGTGAGGGATGCTAACGATCCGAATCCAGAGAATTTTCTGTGGCAGAGCTTTGATTATCCGAGTGATACGTTGATTGCGAGTATGAAACTTGGGAGAGATTTGGTGACTGGGTTAGAGAGGTACCTTACTTCTTGGAGAAGTAGTGATGATCCTGCTCCCGGGGATTATACGTATCATTGCGATCCTACGGGTTATCCACAAGACCTTATGAGGAAGGGGAGTAATGTTATTTATAGAGCAGGGCCATGGAATGGTCTAAGGTGGAGTGGTGCACCTAACATGGTGAACAATTCGATTACTTCGTTTGGATTGGTAATGAACAATAAGGAAATTTATTACAAATATGAACTCGTGAACAAATCGGTTGTTTCAGCTTTAGTTGTAAAGCCTAATGGGAACACAATGCGTCAGATTTGGATCGCAAAGACTCAAGGTTGGGTTAATTACCATTCTGCAGATGCAGATGACTGTGACACTTACAAATTGTGTGGTGCATATGCTACTTGTACTATTTTGAGTGATCCTCTATGTCGATGTTTAGATAAATTCGAGCCAAAACAGCTGGATGATTGGAATAGGGCTGATTGGACGGGTGGTTGTGTTAGGAGACGTCCATTGAATTGCACTGGAGACGGATTTATTATGTATTCTGGTGTTAAACTGCCTGATACGCGATCTTCTTGGTTCAATGAAACTATGACCTTAGATGAATGCAGGACGGTTTGCTTAAGAAATTGTTCGTGTATGGGTTATACTAATCTGGATATACGCAATGGAGGAAGCGGTTGCTTGTTATGGATCGGGGAGCTGGTTGACATCAGACAGCTATCTCAATCAGGACAGGATATCTACATTAGGATGTCTGGTTCAGAAATAGGTAATATGCAATTTACTGACTCATGGTTTCTTATTACAGTTGTTCTTTGTCTTGAAAGATAGTGTTAATATCCTCGAGCTTTAAGACAGTACAATATCAAGAATGATGTATTGGATAGTTCAATAGTGTAATGCTCATTACAAGGAATTTAGATGTAAACTTTAAGGAGGTCGCGATAAAATTTATATCCTTTAGGTTGTCCTAAATATTATCCACAAGTAATGGAACCTTGATACTTAAATGCCATTAACTTGGCTCATCGGACGGGCAAACGATAATCCAACTCCGATCCACATTGTGGAGAATATCACTTACATGACCATCTTGTTTTCCAAGTCCGATCCATGGCACAGAAATTAAAAAGTTTATCGGAATTCTAATAGAAACAATTAGCTAAAAGAATTTTGAATGGAAAATGTTGCAGGTTCTGCTGGATCAAGTTCAACGGGAAAGAAATCTGTGATAGTTGCTGTTGCTTTGCCGCTATTGTTTGCATTGATTCTGCTAGGTTTAGGCGTTGGCCTGATTCTGTATAAACGGAGAAGGAGAGAGGATCCAGTGGTTACAACAAGGGGTAAGTGAACATATATCAATTTTATCTGTCGAAAAGTCAGAAGCATCTAACGGTTATTACTTCAAGCTTGTCGTTTGAACAAAGTATATGCTTGGTTGTTCGAATTGCAGGGAGATTAGGTGGTCTCAACAACAAGAATGATAACAATAATCAAAGTCACCATGAAGATTTTGAGCTACCACTTCTTGATTTACTTACATTAACCAATGCTACCGACAACTTTTCATTTGCAAACAAGATTGGAGAGGGTGGCTTTGGACAAGTTTACAAGGTAGTAACATTTTATCCTTGAGAGAACATCAAATCTCGAATCCATTTAATTTTCTTCGACTGAAGTGAAAGTCAGTTCTACTTTTACAGGGTGTGTTAGAAGGGGGCCAAGAAGTGGCAGTGAAGCGGCTATCAGAAACATCAAAGCAAGGACTTCACGAATTCAAGAATGAAGTTAACTGCATTGCAAAACTTCAGCATCGAAATCTTGTAAAGCTTCTGGGATGCTGCATTCAAGGAGAAGAGAAGATGTTGGTCTACGAATACCTGCCAAACAAGAGCCTGGATTTATATATTTTTGGTTAGTCTTTCACATTATGTGTAGCCATTTCTTTAAATGCAATCAATTGCTCTGAATGATATAAAACACCTCGTACTTAATGTTCAAGAAAGGATATTCGAATGTGATATCACAGAGTTTACATTCTTGTTTAGAAAAAAATTATGACAAGGTGCATGGAAACATTTGGCAGATGAAGAACGGAGCGCATTACTTGATTGGCCTAAGCGCTTCAACATTATCAATGGAGTTGCTCGAGGACTGATGTATCTTCATCAAGATTCGAGGCTCAGAATCATCCACCGAGACTTGAAAGCTAGCAATGTATTGCTTGATATTGAAATGAACCCAAAGATATCAGATTTTGGGATGGCTAGAAGTTTCGGAGGAGATGAGACAGGAGCCAATACACGCCGTGTTGTTGGAACATAGTAAGATTTAATCTTTGATTATACATGTATTTATGTACACACCAACACATTCATATCCCACATTATATATGTAATCATGTGATGTGTTTTATTGTAGTGGGTACATGTCCCCGGAATATGCAGTTGACGGGATATTCTCAGTGAAATCAGATGTCTTTAGCTTTGGGGTACTAGTACTAGAGATTGTAAGCGGAAAGAAGAACAGAAGATTTGTTCATCCTGACCATCACCTCAACCTTCTTGGACATGTAAGTACATGTGATCAACACGTTAAATTGCACTGATAGTGTAAACAGGCTTTGCGCTGTCAGTGTATGTAACTTAAATCCGTTGTTAATTGAGAGATCGTTATGTGCAGACATATATGCTACATAAGGAAGGAAGATCATTGGAACTCGTCGATCCAAAACTGGTGGACTCATGTAATATATCAGAAGTACTAAGATCAATCCATGTAGGTTTGTTATGTGTTCAACAAAATCCAGAAGACAGGCCAAGCATGTCAACTGTGATTATGCTGATGAGCAATGAAGGCATTTTGCCAGCAACAAAACATCCTGGTTTTTTCACAGAAAGGAAAATTGGAGAAGTTGATCAATTTTCTTGGAGTACACAAACACCAAGTTCTGTAAATGAAGTTACCATTACAATGTTGGATGCTAGATAGGGCATACATCATTTCTTAGAATTGTATTGAAATTCTCTCCTTTTTTTTAAAAAAAAATTATTTAATTAGAAAATTTTGTATAACGAAAACAATAACATAGGCAGTGTAATTCCATTCGTATTCTTTTGTGTTAATATATATATATATATATGTCTACGCTTCACACATTTTCCTACCAAAATTTCATTCAATTGTTTACTCCCTTCGTTCCAGTTAATGTCATTGATGTTGATTGACTTAGACATGAAGTTAAAGGAAAGGGAAAATTTCAGAAATAATAATTTTCTAGTTTTAATTATAACTTTTATTACAACAATTTCATAATTATAAAAAATAACAAATTGTATTTATATTTAAGTAAAATATTGCTATATAAATACATATACAAATATATATGTATTACTCATAAATATATATGCACAATTGAAAAATACATATTCTTTTAGGTAAAATATTGTTACTTTTGTTATAAGTTATAATTTTAAAAAAATATTATTATTTATTGTAATTATAGTTTTAAGAATGCTAGTTTCTGTAATTTTTCCTAAAGACGAATGAATTTTAAAATTTGTGGCGTAAAATACGTCATAGATATTGACAATCGGCAAACTTACAGGGACTATTTTGTCATTTTCTCTCTGGTTTTTGCTTGTCATGGTGACGTTAATCTCACGTCTTAAAAGAACACCAATGTTGTCTTTTGGAGATTAATTAATTTTTCGACTCTCACTTTGGTCAGTGAAGAATTTGATCCTCTTCTAGAAACACATGTTTATTTCTTTTATTTAAAAAAAAACAACATAGCTAGAATCTTCCCTGCTAATAATATTTCCATTTATTTTAAACATCAGATAATATTTTAAAATAAGTTACATAAAATAACACAAAAAAAAAGAGGACAAGTGTGATAGGATGGAGGACTCAATAACCATATGTGTCTTTTACTATTGTGGTTATCCTATCAAATTTTTAATTGATCAAATTTATTTATTATTTGCTATTATTGCTCATGTATGCTTGCATGTTCGTCCAAAGGCCAGCCAAATCATATTATATAATTATTAGAATAATTGTTTAACGTAGCAATGACGTTGCATTAGAAAGATTTGTTTTATTAGAAAGAGTGTCACCATGAACAGATGAACTAAAACTAGATAAAAGCCAAAAGACAGAGACAAAAGGTATAAAGAAAATTGTTTTATGACCCAAAAAAAAAAAAAAAAAACTGTTTTTTGATTATTTTTGTGTTGCCATAGTGATTATCTTGGTTATTTTTCTAGACGTTCAAACGTCACTGCTTACTCTAATTAAAATGATTGAATGTCAAGGGCTCAAGGCCAATTTGTGTTTCAACGAAAAAATATAGTCATAGGATCAAACTGTTTGTTCCCGCCCACTTCTTTTATTTCCGAATCTAACTTGCGACAAGTTCTATCAGCTTGTTCTCCCCTCTTCAATTCCTATTGAACAACATGATCGTTACTAGGGGTGTTCATGATTTGGTTTTTAACCAAATCAAACCGCGATCCAAACCAAATCGATTAAAAAAAATCGATATTTGGTTAGGATTGGTTTAGTTTTAAATTTAAAAAAAACGATAATAATTTGGTTTGGTTTGATTTTACTCTATAAATATATATATATATATATATATATATTAATTATTTATGTATTATTCATAAATACAATATAAATATTTGTTATATTTATATTTTAATCATGATTTAACTTTAGTCGTAACACATTAAGTCATGTCTTCATCCAGTTGATAGTACCTTATGAGATTCTAAATGAATTTCGCACTTTGAATGACAAATGATATTAATTGTGAAAATAATATCTTGTTATATATTGAAATTTATAGCTGAGATTCATTTAACTATAGACAATCACTAATTGTAACTTTTTTTTTTTAATCTTGTTGAGCAAGAAGTTTATGTGTTCACCTTTTGAGGGGTTTGTCATATCATTCTGTTAAATGTAGTTTTAAAATATTTTTTTAGAAGCGTTCATATGATGTTGTTCATAGCTTTGCCGAAGTATAACAATTAGTTGACATCTTAATTTCAAGGCTGAGATACAACACTCGGTTAACATCTCAGATGTTAGATTGATATTTTTTTTAAAAAAAATTCAACTTTTATCATTAGATAAAGTTATAAACTGAAAAAACCGAATAAAACCGAACTAAACCGACAAGAACCAAACCGACGGTTATTTTTTTGTTTGGTTTGGTTTGATTTTAGAAATTTTAAAACCGATTAAGTTGGTTTGATTATGATTTTGATCAATAACCGACCCAAACCGATCCATGAACACCCCTAATCGTGACCTATCATTTGTTCAATTTGATTGATTTGATATTTAATTAATTCTTTTATCTCTATGTTTCAAAAATTTTAAATGTAACTTTTGACAACATTGACTCAACTCTTGACCCTGCCTAGGACCAAACTTCTAATTCCAACCTTGACCTAGACCCGAGCCCAACCCCTGATTAGACTCCCAATTCGAATCCCCACCCAGGACGCGACTCCTGACTCAAAACTCGACTCTCGAACTCTCAATCCAAGATTTAAGACCAAAATCCCAATCCCAACTCAAGACCCAACTCCCAACAGAACTCCCCTACCTTGATCCAAGACTTGACTCTTGACCCGAAACTCAGAGAACTAATTTCAACTTGGGATCTGACCTCGGCACGAATATCAACCTTTACTCGGAATCACGAGTATAAAGCTTGAAGCATTTAGTAGTTTCCAACAATTAGGATTCAATTTTTTTTCCGAACTAACATTCAATTCAAGTCTGAACATTCTTGTAAACTAAAATGCATTGCGTAGGATTTTGATGGTAACTAAGATTTTATCTTTTTATGTTAGTTGTTAATATTTCTGATTTATGAGTATTTTCTTATTGGTTAAACCGAAAACTGAACCGTTAATGATAAAAAACTGATAAGAAAATATCGTATTGGTTGGTTATTGAATTTACATATTTAAAAATCGAAAATCGATGAACCGAACCAATAACATATAACCGATCGATGCACACCCTAGTCGGCACAAATTGGACGATAATGATGATGAGCCTGAGCCGCTGGTCCTTTGGGTTGAATCCGATGTAATTGACAAAGGGATCCACGATGATTTTGTAACGCTTGTATACAGGTCTTTTTCCTTTTTTCCTTCGCTGAAAAATCAAGAAACATAGAATTGATAACACAACATTTTCGCTAATCACACCTGTTATGATAGCAAGAAGGATATGCTATTTCTTTGGGGTTGAATTTGCTGGAATTTTAAACCGCAATTCAGAATTTGATCGATAATATCCTTTTTTTTAATCCATCTATTAAGCTTATGGGCTGAAGTATTTTAAAAAGGGATTATACACGTGCAATGTGTGGCGTCCTTGGTGGAATTTCGTTAGAAGGAGGGATATTTTTTAGCCAAATATTTAACGGAGGGACATTTTTGAGCCAAAAATCTAACGAGGGGTATTTTTGAGCTATTTCAGATAGTTCAGGGGTATTTTTGAACCTTTTCCGTATTAATTATGCTTTGAAAATATAAATTTAAGTAAATACATTTTGTTTAATCATTTAATGTTAAGGGTAGTATTGGAAGAACACAATAAAATTCTCATCAAAGGGACAACTAAATTGAAACAAATATTTTTGGAAAGAGGCCAACTAAAACAAAACGAAGGGAGTACTACACATGGTCAGCAAACCAAATGCTACCGGCAGCAACCTCGAGGTCCGATTATTTTTCTTCCATCAATGACGAAAAATTATATTATTTATACACTGTTAGAATTATTTCTATGTACATGATATGTAGTACTTAGATGTTGAACTCGTTTGACTTTTTAGCAAAAATTATAGGTCTGCGACTAACAACGGGTATGTTGTTAGTATATAGTAGAAGGACATTTAACTAACGATTAAAATGATGCTAGTTTGATTGAGAAAATACCTTATTGAAGTTTAAAAATAAAAAATAGTTTTAACGAATTTGATTTATTTTTCATAGTGTAGACACGTAATTTTTGATTCTACCTGAATTTTAATTTGTCTATCAATATTAAATATTTATATTTATATTAATATTTAACCATATATTATTTTGATTTTTATTTTTATTTTAAATAATATAAATTAAAAATATATATGTTTTCTTATATAAATTTTAATAAATAAATAATAATTTTAATATTATTTTATTATATTTATTTTTGTCTATTTATAAATTAATATTATACTTTATTAAATATAAAATTAATTAATTATTATTATTAGTTTATTTATTTATTATTACTGATATTTTCTATATATATAATAATTAATTAAAAAAATAATAAGAGGAATTTTTAAATTTTAAATTATTTTCCCCCCCTACCTTTATCTGATAATGACTAATTATTTCCCCCTTTAACGTAACCGTTTCCCCCAAAAAGTAGTTAAAGAGGGGACGAAAAAACAACGTACTTTTGACATCCTTCAAAAATCAGATATCAAAAAAAACATTAGAGAAAAAATCCAGATAGAAAAACTTCAAAAGATAAAAAACTGACAAAGTGTGAAATTGAAGTCAGGTTTTTGAATTTGAATTCGGTGACGATATTCAAGTTTTTTCTGCTTTATTTCATAAACAGGTTCTTGTTCGAATTTATGTTATTTATTGTATGATTTTTATAATAAAGCAAAACATGTTTAAGTTTGTGTTAATGACCTTATTATTTGATATGCAATATTATTTGTTTATTATATTGAATAAAAAAAATTAGATATAGCAATATATTCATATACATTGATATATGCCTGTACCTATAATTAGTGATGCAAATATAAAATTCATTAGCCTCACAGTTCATTCATATATCTTGACACACAGTAACAAAATATGCACATACACTAATCATCATACCTCATACAGGGGAGAAAAATAGATCTGTCTAGCGAAATGTATCGCCAAAACCATCGTCCCGTCAAGAAAACCAACCACCCATTACCCGCAATTTGTTGGAATCTCTCCGGGGCGAAACACGCCGGAAATCGTTACATGGGTGAGACGGATTTCGCCGGCGCCGCTTCCTTCACCGGAACGCCGCACCACTCCCTTTCCCTCTTCCCTTCCCGTCGCTGGAAAATCATCATCCCATTAAAACGAACCCATTTTCGCGTTTATTCCGGCTGATTCTTGTCGGAATCGCCACGCCAGCACCCCTAGATCCTGTCATTGTCTTTTCTTCCCCTTCCTCGCGTCGATCAACCCTCGCTCCCCTTTTCTCTCCCCCGCGCCACTACCGCCCAGATCTGGCCGGAATCTCACCGGCGAAGCTTCGCGCTGCCACTGCTGATTCCCTCTTTCCTTTACCCACTTTTCGAAGACACCAGTGAAACATCGACGCGCAGGTCAGCCAACAGAGGCTGCCTCCGGCGCTCTCTTCTGTTCTTGATGTCCATTATCCAGTTTACAGATGTTGGTACCTTCTTATTGAAAGAAGAGAGAGGGAATATTTTTTTTTTTTGTAGGAAAAGAAAGAAGAAAGAAAGAGGATTTAGGGATTTATGTGTATATATAATTTATTTTATACAGTATAGAACAAGATTAATATAATATGAATTATTTTATAGCTTTTTTTTACTATTATTATATTATTTTATTTTATTTTTGTTATTAATACAATTTTATTATTATTATATTATGTTTATTTGTCGTCATTAATAAGATTTTATTATTATTATATTATGTTTATTTGTCATCATTAATAAAATTTCATTATTTTTATTATTTTAATTAATTATTTTTTAATAAAATTGCTCTAAATCACTATTAGAATTAGATAGTGTAAACACCTAATTTTTGACCAAAACCTAATGTTTTACGTTATTTTTAGTGTTTAATATATATATGTATTTTATTTTTAGGTCTAAGTTAGATATTTCAATTTTATTTTAATTTAACAAAGTTTGTTTTAAAAATTTTGAAAACTACAAAAATAGAGTCACATTTTAAAATAAGTTTTTATTTTGTTGTTTATTTATATATTTTAGGAAAAAGAAAATTTTCTAAATTATATTGATTTTTTTCTTTTAACTTTTAATAAATAATCTAATGATTGTAGTATTATTTTAATCATATTTTTAAGACTAGTTATTAACTTATTAGTTTTAAATAGATTTTAATCATTTTTATTTTATTTAAAATATTAATAATAATAATAATAATAATAAAAAGAAAAAAGAGACCTAAACTATCCAAACCATCCCACAATTCCCACTTCCACTCAACCTCTCCCCCATTTCCTCCATACAAACACACGATACATACCCATATACATATATACGTACACTTTATATAAACACGGACAAAGCAACAACAGGAAAAAAAAAAACAACTACTCCCTCCTTACAACTTTCAGAAAATCAACAACAATTACAACAACACCCAAAAAATTCCTCACGTCCCAAACTTTGAGGTTTGTTCGTGATTTATGGTTTGTGGCTTTTGAACGTTAGCTATTAAAAAGTAAAGTGTCGCAAGAGGTAACCCTCGATCTTTCCATGTAATTTAGTTTCACAACACAATTGTATGAGACTTGATTCAATTATTACGAAGCAGTTCAAATTGTGTATGGGTCTAACTTTTTATTATCCGTTTCTGCTGTTCAGATTTTTATATCATTAATTAATAATTAATATTTCTAGTTTAAGTACCAATAATTGCTTATAATAGCTTTTGATGTGTGGATACTAACTTATAATTATTGGTTTGGAGTTTACTGTCTATATATCTTCAAATGGTATATCTGTGTATGCTGCATGGGATTTGGTTTATTTTTATTGTAGTTTTTTATTGTAAATGCATGACCACTTTACCCCAAGGAAAGGTACATCATAATAGTTTAGTACTTTGAAATAAGGGGTGTGAATTATATGAAAAGCTGCATATTTTGATAACTTTCTCCCGTAAGTATTTATATATATATATATATATATATTTCGATGTTCAGTTTTGTTTGACAATTTGACATTTCCTACTGTGGTGAGCTCCTAGTAAAAGAAAAGATGCGAGTTAGATTGCAAATCAACTTTTAAAATCTATTATCCGAAAAGAAAAAATATTTTTCACAAAATTTATCGAAGTTGAATTTAATTGAAAAGGATAGAATTAAAGCTTGCTTAAATGCTCATTTAGGTTTGGAGAAAATAGATGCGATCCATAAATGCCACAAAGGCATGAGAAATATATCAAAATTCGTGGTATGATCGGAAAGTACTGCTACCGGCAAGCCACACATTAATATAATTAAAAATATATTTAAAAGAATTCAAAAGCGGGATAGAAGTCACTTTTGGGCCAACAAATATTATATATCTAAAAGATTAATTTAAGCCAGACGTAAGTCATTAAAGCGACCGTGCTAGAACCACGGGACTCGAGGGGTGCCTAACACCTTCCCCTTGGTCAACAGGATTCCTTATCCGGATTCCTAGGTCGCAGACCAAAAAAATAAAAAAAATAAAGAGTCATTTCCTTTTGAATAGGGATTCAATAAGGTGACTTGGAACACCCAAACTCAATTCCAAGTGGCGACTCTATAAACAAAATAATCCCTTTTCAAAACGTCACTTTAATTGGAAAAACCCATTTTCTCTAAAACCAACTCCCTAGTGGGGTCGGATGCGGTGAAAAATAGGGGTGTGACAGATGGCGACTCTGCTGGGGAGATCGCTAGAATTCGAGCTTTTATATTGACTTAATTGGCTTTATTTAATTTTGATATTGTATATTGTTGGCCTAAATGTGTTATTTGCCTACATGTTCAACTGCTTTGATATTATTTGAATTGCATTATAAACTGTCTTCTTTCGCACACCCCTCTGAGTCTTCTAAGATACTGTGTATTCGGAGATGCGGTATACGCTCCCGAGCTTGAGATACCAGAGATGTGGCAACGCTCCTGGGAAGGATTCTGTAGTCACCCATGATTTAGGATGGGAAGGGACCAACAGTGAGGCCGGAAAGCCCTGCTACCGGTAGAGCTGTCCCTAGCCGACTCGAGTTGTCCGCTCGTTTCATTGACAGTCTAGATACGTAACTCCACCAGGTTAAACCTAACATAACTGGAACTTAGACATGGCTATCCCTAATAGACTGCGTTTTATTTGTATCACGTGTATTTTTGACTTAGTGGGGCTCGACCCTGGGGCCGGGTCCGTCTAGGTCAGGTGTCACCTTTTGATACCATCATGTACATTTTATGTGCTACTTGTTGCATTATAGGAAATGCCATATCGAATGTGGACCGGCTTTTAAGTGAATTAATTGATTTAAAAAAAAAGGGGTTAAATAAAAATTTTTAAGGGTTTATTTTGGAAAATATATAATATTTTTACCTGGAACTTTTCTGAAAAGATTAAGTGGTTTTAACGTCGTGGTCTCGTTATGTCCATTTTCTTTGGTTTTAAAATCTTTCTTAGGAATACATAGAGCCCATTTTTGTCAAACACAATTAAAATTTTGTTAAATAATTTGGTCCACTATTTTGTTTTAATAATTTAATTATTTCTGATATGTCTGGTTCAAACGTCATCAAATTTTGTCTCTACTCTAGCATGTTTTAGAAGACTTGGATACTTCCCGTTTTGTCAGTTATTGTTTTTTTATGCGTTTTGAAATCTTTTTCCATGTCGTTCCGTCAACTTCTTTCGAAAATTATTTTTATCTTACTTTAGGATGTTTAAAATAGAATTCTTATTTGCCATCATTATCCTATAGGGCAATATGAACTCAGTCGGAAGGAGTGACAAGAGGCCGAGAGATGATGAAGTACCCCATTTCATGGTGTTGGATAAAGTTCCAAAGCTATTGCGGATATGGTATAACAATATGACTGACTATGAACAGGGAGAAGTATATAAACACTTGAGATTTTTAAGGAGTCTGTTGAGTGTTGAACCACGAAGAGACGTGATAGAATCTTTGGTACAGTTTTGGGATCCTTCAAACAACGTATTCCAATTCTCCGACTTTGAGCTCACTCCCACACTGGAGGAAATAGGAGCATTTATTGGAAAGGGAAAGAACCTTCACCGAGGAGAACCCATGATACCGAAGCATGTCACTTCCGAAAGATTTTTCGAGCTATTGCACATAAAAGAGAAGAACATAGGAGGCTGCCTAGAAAATGAATGGGTTCGTCTAGAATTTTTGTACGAAAGATATAGTCAGGAAAGGAGATTCGAGTTGTTTAGATCAGAACTTAACAATGGGAGGTGCTACCAAACCTGGAAAAAGCACAGTTTTGAAGCATTCATAGTGGCTTTTTTGGGAATCATGGTATTTCCAAAGAGAGGAGGAAAAATCAGCACCAATCTGGCTGCGTTTATTACCGCTTTTGAGAAGAATCCTAAGGTCACCCTCGTGCCCATGATTTTGGCAGACATTTATCGGGCCCTGACGATGTGCAAAAAAGGAGCGGACTATTTTGAAGGATGTAACATTCTATTGCAGTTATGGATGCTCGAGCATGTTCGATATCATCAATTTGTTGTGGATTTTCGAGTCGAATGGAATGATTATATCAATGGCCATGAGAAGAGGATGGAGGACCAAAACTTTCCAGAAGGAATAGGAGCTTGGAAGGAGTACTTGGAGGGGTTAACGGCGGACAAGATAGTGTGGAATTATCATTGGTTCCCCTCAAAAGAGGTGATATATATGTCTACTTTCCGACCCTTCATCGTTCTAATGGGTCTCCGAGGTGTTCAGCCCTACGTGCCACTAAGAGTCATGCGACAATTCGGTCGACGTCAGCATATACCGCCAGTCGAGGATATGAAAGAGTTCATGTACGAATTCCTCCCTGACATCTCTTTAAGGAAGACTAAGATACTTAAGATTTGGGGAGGATGTGTACTTTCAGGTTTCGATCACATGGTGGAAGACCGCGACAAGGGCGAGGTAGACTATTGGTATCTGTCATGGTTTCATGACCAGTCTCCTCCTAAAGCTATGCCAGAAAGGTCAGCCAGAGAGCCAATGGATCGAGAAGCGGAGATCGAAGTCAGAATTAAGCAGGCTCGATGAGAGGTAGAAGAGAACTATCAGTCTACTTAGAAGAGAACTATCAGTCTACTCTGCACGTCTTAAATAATAATTTGGAAAGGGCTAGAGAAGAATTGGTTCACCATGAGGCGAGATTTGAGGCCAAAATTAGGTCGGCTCGTAAGGAGATTGAGAGAGAGAACCGTGTTGCCATGCATGCCCTACAAGAAGACCTGGATATTGCCACCGGTGCCATGGAGCAGCAATCGAGTGATTTTGAGAAAGAGAAGGCCTTGCTGACAAGTACACAGTCAAAGCTTTGGGCTCAGCTAAAAGCTTCCATGGAATGGGAAAGAGAAATAGCGAGACGCTTCACGACTTTTCAGAAGGAAGTTGAAGTTGAGAAAATCCAGTGGATGACCGAACGACAGGCGCTTCACCATCAGATCGATGACCTTCATGAACAAGAAGGAGACCTAAAGCATACCGTCCGCACTACGCATCATTGGGTGCAAAACTGCCATAAGAGTATGATCGAGGCCAGGGAAGAAGTACTTCAGCTCAGTGAAACCTTGATTATTGTTTATGCTAAGTATCTTCACCGAGGTGATGAAAATCTGGGCCGTCAGGCACGTTCTCTCGCTCCGCATCTGCCAAAAGCATTATCCAGGATCTACTCAAGTGTTAGGGAAGATTAAGTTGCAAGACATCTTTGGAAGGCATCTTGATGATAATTATTAAAGACCTTATTTTCTTAGAGTTAGTTTCTTTATAGGTTTTTAGTATTATTTCGAGTCTGTTCCAGTTTTAGATAATTTTAGTTTCCTTTCATTAAAGCTTTGTTTTAAGAACAGTTGGAAATGTATGAAAAATTTTGCATTTGTCTCAAGTTTTTATTCTCTTTATTTCTGAATATATACATATGTTTACTATATCCATGAACTACGTGATGATCTGATTCATGTAAAGCATGATACGTAGGCAACCCTCTGCGGGTGCGATCAAATATTTTTTCAAGTTTCAAGTAACAATTTTAAGATGCTGGCGTTAAATAATGAGGAAAAAAAATTAATTCACCAAAGCCGGGATGAAACAAGAGGGTTTTCCTAAGTCCATTTCAGGAAGGAAATTACTTAGGTGCATGACATTTGAGTTAGTTATGAATATATCAATATTTTTAAAAGCTCTAAATCCTAACATAGTTGTTTCTGTTTCATAAGAGAGAGAGAGAGAGAGAATAAGGTGGTTGGTTATGGTTAAGCTGGCCTCTCACCCGTACAACACAAGGTATAAAGGAAAAAGGAAGATGACTCGAAAAGATGGAACAGAATCTGACAATGAAGAAGGTCGAGATCAGTTAGTTCCATGAGAGTTCGCATCTTTGGAGGAGAATAGGTTATTGAAGCAACAAATTGCAGAAATGTATCAAGCCTGGGTGAATGGACAAGCCCCGTCTTCCTCGATTCCTGGCATTTCAGATGCAAATCATCCCAGTTCTACTCAAGCCCAAGTCAACGATCCACTTTATCCGCCTGGATTTGGTCCATGCGCTAATGTGTCTAGCGGTCCTGGCACATCCACCATGCGTCCTGCAAATCCATCATTCACGAACAATCCGCTTTTTATTCCGGCCGTGACAACTAATATAAATCCTCCATCAATGATACAGAAGCCTATCAATGAGCTAAATCATGATCAAGTCTATCCTTCTGAATTGGCATTCAAACCCATAAATTCATATCAGCCCACTCATCAGCCTGAGTCTCATATCATGATTGAGAAGGCTATTATGAATGAAGAACGAGAAGAGATAGCTAGAAAAGTGAGGAGTCTGGAGCAGAGTATGAGAAACATACAAGGATCGGGAGGACACAAAAGCATCTCTTTCAAAGACCTGTGTATGTTCCCTAATGTTCATTGGCCAATAGGGTTCAAGACCCCAAAATTCGACAAATATAGTGGTCATGGTGACCCAGTGGCCCACTTAAAAAGGTATTGCAATCAACTTAGAGGAGCAGGAGGGAAAGAGGAGCTGCTTATGGCCTATTTCGGAGAAAGTCTGACGGGAATAGCCTTCGAATGGTTTATCGATCAAGACATCTCCCATTGGCACGTTTGGGATGATATGGCTTAAGATTTTGTACAACAATTTCAATATAATCTCGATATTATCCCTGACCGCACTTCTCTCGCTAATATGAAGAAAAAACCAACTAAAAGTTTTCGAGAGTTTGCCATAAAATGGAAAGAACAGGCATCTAGAGTCAAACCGCCACTGAAGGACCAGGAATTGATTGATGTTTTTCTCCAAACTCAAGAGTCCGATTATTTTCATCATTTACTAGCCGCGATTGGTAAACCTTTCGCCGAAGTAATAAAAATTGGGGAAATGGTGAAGAATGGCATCAAATCAGGAAAAATCATGAGCCAAACCGCCCTCAGGGCCACTACACACGTCATTCAAGTGGATCTAGTAGTTTCGGAAATCGGAAAAAGAAGGAGGAAGGATCTATGATGGCATCAGGACCGGACAATGCCCAAAGGGGACGGAACTCCCCTTATGTTCACGTCCAAAAGGGACAACCCAGCCCTCCTCAACATTATTATACACCTCAACCTACTGTTCTTAATGCTCAAGCGTATGCCCGACCTCTTTAGCGTCCACAATGGCGGGCACTTGCGCTACAAGGTTTTCGTCCACGGCAGCCAAATTTACAAGCCCCTCGTAATCCGTATGTTCAGGCAGACTATACAAGAGAACAGAGGCCAAGGGAAAACTTCACCCCAATTGGAGAATCGTATACGAGCCTGTTGCGGAGATTGGTCAAATTAGGATGGATTGAACCTGTTTTGCCTTTCAAAGTGGATCCGAATGCAAGTTGGTTTGATCCTAATGCAAGGTGTGAGTACCATTCAAACGTCCAAGGTCACAGTACCGAAAATTGTTGAAATCTGAAGAGAGCCATTGAAAAGTTAATCGAAAGCAAGGCAATCGTAATACAAAAAGAAGAAGCACCGAATGTCACCGACAATCCACTTCCTAATCACAGTAAAACACACGTCGTGGGGATGATTTTTAACGATAGAGATTACAGGCCAACAAGCCAAGCAATGATGAAAATAGGTACCTCGAAGGAGAACCCGAGTGAAGCACTGAAGTATATGCAAAGAGAACCACTGATCGTGAAAGGAGCGAGTTCCATTATAAAACCCCAAGATTCAGAAAAGATGGTATTGTATGTTCCTGCAAAGCTAAAGGGAATAGCACAAGATGGGCCAAAACTATATGTTTCGAGTGGTCCCGCATGGTTCGACCAACAGCGCAACAACATGAGAAAGATAACAGAACCAATTGTCATAAGACACGCAGCACAGCTCCCAGTGACAAGCTTGAAAACCATCCCATGGAACTACAACAAAACCACGGTGATGTACCAAGGAAAAGAGGTCATGGAAGAAACAAACGAAACAAGGGGTTTGACTCGATCAGGAAGATGCTATGTTCCAGAAGAATTAAGGAGACCAAAACAGTTTGAAGATAGTCAAGGGCCAATGAAAAAACCTGTCACAAACGAAGAGGCTGAGGAATTTCTGAAGAAAATGAAAACCCAAGACTATTCCATTGTCGATCAATTGAGGAAAACCCCGGCTCAAATCTCATTATTATCCTTGCTGCTACATTCTAAAGAACATTTTCAGGCATTGATTAAGTTGTTGAATGAAGCATACGTCCCGAAGGAAACTACGGTATGTCAAATAGAAAGGATGGTTCGTAGAATATTTGAAGCAAATAAAATCACTTTCACTGATGATGAGTTACCCACAGAAGGTTCTAGTCACAACAAGGCTTTGTATCTGACTATAAAATGCGAAGGATATTACATAAAAAGGGTAATGATCGATGGAGGTTCAGGAGTAGATATCTGTCCTCTCTCTACTTTGCAAAAATTAAAAATCATCCCAGATAGGATTCGGTCCAATAATGTATGTGTTCGGGCTTTTGATGGTGCAAAATGAGACACAATTGGTGAGGTAGATCTTGCTTTGGTTATTGGACCAGTTGAGTTTACGATCACCTTTCAAGTAATAGACATGGATACTTCCTACAACCTACTTTTAGGAAGACCATGGATCCATACGTCCAGAGCCATACCTTCTACTTTGCATCAAGTAGTTAAGTTTAAACACGACAATCAGGAAATCATTGTACATGGAGAGGATGACCTTCCCATACATTGAGATCCTTCTGTACCCTGTATCAAAACAAAAGGGGGTTGTGAATCTTTCATTTATCAAGCCTTTGAAATTGTGATGGCTGATCAAGTCGTGGAAGGCACGCCGATTTCAGGGCCTCATCTCTCTTCTACTTCAATCATGGTGGCTAGCCAAATGCTACAAAATGGTTATGAACCGGGAAAAGGATTAGGGGTTTCGCTGCAAGGAATTATAAACCCAGTAGATCCATGTGGTAGCCACAACTCCTTTGGCTTATGCTTTAAGCCTACCGCGGCAGATAGAAAATGGGCAAAAAGAGCAGAAGAAGAAGGCTTGGAAATTGACAAGTCCGGTTCCACACATTAGCCAATCTTTCACGAAAGCTCAAAAGGAAGAAAATCAATACCCATACGCTAACAAGGATGTGGATGAAATATGTCAAGGTTTCAAGGAAATGTTTTATGAAATAAACATGGTTCAGATGGGTGAAGGCCCTAGCCATGCAGATGTGCAGTTCGTCGGGCCAAATATCAAGCTCACTAACTGGGAAGCCACTCCTCTCCCCACAAGGAAGGAGTCTTGGTAGTTTATTTTGTTGTTTCATTTTTCTTTCTTTTGTATTTTGGACTATTCTCAGGGTTGTAGTCCACATAGTTTAGTTGCTCTACTTTCATGTTAACCCTCCTATCCTTTTCGATTCAACTAAATGAAATTCAAGTTTTCTAGTAAATTTGCCTTTTCTTCCCTCTTTTAATTTTTATTTTCTTTATCTTATTTCAGTTATGTTAATACTGGCTTCGATAACATGCCATGTACGTGGAGTTCACATTTAGATCCTAAAAATTTGTCTAATCTCGAATCAGCAAACCAAACGGTAGATGAATACGATGAAGGTGAAGCTGATAAGGAAGTCAAAAAAGGATTGGATCAATTTGAGGATAAGCCCAAACCCAATTTAAATGACACTGAGATAATAAATTTGGGAACTGGTGAGGAGGTTAGAGAAACAAAAATAAGTATTCATACGGATCACAATATCAGGAATGATATTGTTCAGATTTTGATCGAGTATAAGGATGTCTTTGTTTGGTCTAATGATGATACGCCGGGTCTAAGCACGGATTTGGTAGTCCACAAACTGCCTACATACCCTGATTTTTCACCGGTCCAGCAAAAGCAAAGAAAGTTTAAAACTGACGTGAGCGATAAAATCAAAGAGGAAATCATGAAGCAATTGAATACGAACGTGATCAGGGTCGCTCATTACACCACATGGTTGGCTAATGTGGTGCCCGTACCGAAGAAAGATGCCAAAATCAAAGTTTGTGTTGATTATAGGGATTTGAACAAAGCAAGCCCTAAAGATAACTTTCCGCTACCCAATATTCATATCCTTGTTGATAATTGTGCTAAACATGAGATCCAATCTTTCGTGGATTGTTATGCCGGATATCACCAGATCTTGATGGATGAAACAGATGCAGAAAAGATTGCTTTCACCACCCCGTGGGGTACTTATTGCTACAGGGTCATGCCGTTTGGTTTAAACAATGTGGGAGCTACGTACATGAGAGCTATGACTACTATTTTTCATGACATGATGCACAAGGAAGTAGAAGTATATGTTGATGATGTCATTATCAAGTCCAAGACACGAGTCGATCATGTATATGACTTGAGAAAATTCTTTGAAAGATTGCGAAAGTATAATCTTAAGCTCAATCCAGCCAAGTGTACATTTGGAGTTCCATCCGGAAAACTTTTGGGTTTCATAATTAGCCGCAGAGGCATTGAATTGGACCCCTCCAAGGTAAAATCCATTCGAGAATTGCCGCTTCCGAAGAATAAAACTGAGGTCATGAGTTTTCTTGGAAGGCTGAATTATATAAGCAGATTCATCGCTCAGCTCAGCACTACATGTGAACCGATATTTAAGTTGCTAAAAAAGGATGCTTCTATCCAATGGACAGACGAATGTCAAGAATCATTTGATAAGATTAAAGAATATTTGGCAAATCCTCCAGTACTGGTCCTACCGGAACATGGTAGGCCTTTATTTCTATATCTGTCAGTGATGGACAATTCTTTTGGTTGTGTTTTAGGACAGCATGATATCACAGGCAAAAAGGAACAAGCAATCTATTATTTAAGCAAAAAGTTCACGAGTTACGAGGTAAAATATACTCTTTTAGAAAAGACATGTTGCGCCCTAACTTGGATTGCTCAGAAGTTGAAGCACTATCTTTCGTCCTACACAACCTACCTCATATCTCGAATGGATCCTTTAAAGTATATTTTTCAAAAACCTATGCCCACAGGCAGATTGGCGAAGTGGCAAATTTTACTTACAGAATTCGACATTGTGTATGTTACTCGTACCGCTATGAAAGCGCAAGCATTGGCCGATCATTTGGCAGAGAACCCAGTTGACAATGATTATGAGCCTTTGCGAAGTTACTTTCCTGATGAAGAGATAAATTTAATTGAGGAAGAAGTTCAAGATGATATGTATGCGTGGAAATTATATTTTGATGGGGCAGTCAATGTCAAAGGAGTAGGAATTGGGGCGGTTCTGTCTCACCGATCGGGCATCCTCATCCCGCCACAGGACGACTCCGTTTCTTTTGTACTAATAACACAGCAGAATATGAAGCTTGCATCGTGGGGTTAAATATGGCAATAAATTTGGATGTACACAAGCTAGTGGTGTTGGGAGATTCCGACTTACTCATTCGACAAATTCAAGGTGAATGGGAAACGAAAGATATCAAGCTCATTCCATACAAACAGTTCTTAGAGGACCTTAGCAAAAAGTTCAAGTCTATCGAGTTTAGATATATTCCCAAATCCCATAATGAGCTGGCTGATGCCCTGGCTACCCTAGCTTCTATGCTCCCATACCCAGGAAATAGGCATATCGACCCATTAGAGATACAAATACGAGATCAACATGGTTATTGCAATATAATTAATGCAAAACCAGATAATGAACCCTGGTACTATGATGTCAAACGCTTCCTAAAGTCAAAAGAATATCCAATACACGCCAATGCAGATCAAAAAAGGACTATTGGGCGACTTACTAATGGTTTCTTCTTAAGTGGGGAGATTCTGTACAAACGAACCCCAAACTTGAACTTGTTGAGATGTGTTAATATTCAGGAAGCTGAAAGAATCATGAATGAGGTACATTTGGGGGTATGTGGTTCGCATATGAATGGCTATGTTTTAGCGAAGAAGATTATGCGGGCAGGATATTATTGGTTAACTATGGAGCGAGATTGCTTTCGCTTTGTTCGCAAGAGTTATCAGTGTCAAATTCATGGTGATTTGATTCACTCGCCACTTTTAGAGCTGCATCCTATGTCTGCTCCTTGGCCATTCATTGCTTGGGGCATGGATGTAATCGGTTCAATAGAACCAAAAGCTTCTAATGGACATCGATTCATACTGGTCGCTATTGACTATTTCACCAAATGGGTAGAAGCCGCTACTTTCAAATCAGTCACGAAGAAAATAGTAGTGGATTTTGTTCATTCGAACATCATATGTCGTTTTGGTATACCAAAGTCCATTATCACAGATAATGCAACCAATCTCAATAGTCATCTAATGAAGGAGGTTTGTGAGCAATTCAAGATCGTGCATCATCATTCTACCCCTTACCGTCCTAAAGCAAATGGAGCTGTTGAAGCAGCAAACAAGAATATTAAAAAGATTCTTTGGAAAATGGTCCAAGGATCTCGACAGTGGTATGAGAAATTACTGTTTGCTCTTTTAGGATATCGTACAACTATCCGTACATCGACTGGCGCAACTCCTTATTTACTAGTCTATGGGACTGAAGCTGTGATACCCGCAGAAGTCGAAATTCCCTCGCTTCGAATCATTAGTGAAGCCGAAATTGACGATACTGAATGGGTCAAGTCTAGACTAGAACAATTATCGTTAATAGATGAAAAAAGATTGACGGCAGTTTGCTTTGGTCAATTATACCAGCAGAGGATGGCGCGAGCTTACAATAAAAAGGTACATCCTAGAAAATTCGAGGCCAGCCAACTTGTTGTAAAATGCATCCTTCCACACCAAGAAGAGGCTAAAGGAAAGTTTGCTCCAAACTGGCAAGGTCCATACATAGTTAAACAAGTATTATCAAATGGAGCTTTGCAACTTGCGGATCTGGACGGAAAATGGACAGAAAAAGCTATCAATGCCGATTCAGTCAAAAGATATTATATTTGACACACTTGTGCTTAACATTCTCGAGTTGAGATGACGAAAGGCCATCATTCTACTTAACTAAATGTCATTAATCCCTTGTCAGCCCTTCGAGCCTTATTTACCTTTCCTTGCTTAGCCTCTTTGGAGTCAAAAAAAAAAAAACTTGCGGGTGAAAAACCATGGAGGCACCCATAAGATGATTAAAAAAAAAAAAAAGATAATGCGTTAGCATTGAACTACGTTCGACCTGATTCCTAAATGGATACATAGGCAGCCCTATCTTAGGGTTCGATCCGACAAAAGGAAAAAAAAATCTTGGTATTTAAAAAAAATGAGATATATATCCTATTGTCACTTTTATATGGCTCTCAAGTTGTAATTTATCCTAAAAATTCTTTTCCTTTTGTCCCTTAAAGGCCTTCCGATCAATTTGTGAGAATGTCAAGCCTTGTGTGCTGTATATATAGGTGAAAACCCATGGAGGCACCATAAGAGAAAAAAAAAATCTTATTGGTGAAAACCCTTAGGGGCGCCATAAGACAATGATGAACGAGACAATCGAAATTAGAGAGGTCAATTGAGAAAATCCCAGAAGGAATGACTTTAGTCAAACAAAGTTTATCATGACAGGACAAAGATCAAGAAGGATGATTTGATTTGATTGAAAGATGCAGCCTAATTCGAGATTAGACAGTTTTGAAGGATCAAACATCTACTCCAAATTATGTGTCATGCGTTATTGAAGTCAATAGACACCTCCAAATAAGCTTTCTTACTTTACTGGTAGAAATACCTTCTATTCAAACATAATTCTTTTATTTCTTCTTTTGGTTTTTCCTTATTTCATCTTTACACGCTCTGTTTTTTTTTATGGGTAAGTCTTGCACCAAATGCAAAATAAAGAAAAACGCGCAAAATTGACCATGGCTCCCAGTGAAATTAAGCAGAGATTATTGGGCGTTCACCACCTTGACAAGGACAGAGAGCCAGTTAAGATAAGTGTTACGAGTGAAGCATTTGAAAATGAAGATTAGAATCGTACTGAAACAAACAAAGATTCAACATAATTTGAAAGACGAAGATTCAAGCTGGCCAACTAATTAGTTTAATCAACCGTATCAAGTTGGGGCAAGGATAAGGCAAACCTCCAAGGGATTCAAGGCCACAAACCAACTACCAAGTTTAAAACTCACAGTTTTTTTTCTCTCTCTTTGCTTGAACAGGGGCAAAGCAATCTTGTGAAGTTTAGTGAAAAAAAATAAGTATAGCAAAGTTAAGTTTTCTTGAATTTTCTCTTTTTGTTATACCCCTATAATTCTAAATTCGAATCAATATAATTATAATAGTAATAATAATAAAACCCCTCATATTCGAGACTGGGGCATTTTTTTTTCTTTTCTAAAAAAAAAAAATCCTAATCTTTATTCGTCTTCATAGGGCGCCATCCCCTAGTTGATATCTTATCTCGTCTTCATAGGGCGTCATCCCCTAGTTGACATCTTATTCGTCTTCATAGGGCGCCATCACCTAGTTGACATCTTATCTTATCTTTATAGGGCGCCGTCCCCTAGTTGACATTTTAGGAAATAAACCTTCCTATTTTTCTTCTTTATGTCTTCATAGGGTATGACAATCCCTAGTCATATTTTTAGAAGCAAAAATCCTAATTCTTTTTCATGCATTCATTAGGCATAACTTCCTTTGGTTGCATTATTAAGAATAGGGTTCTTATTTTATCGCGCTCCTAGCCTAAATTTCTATCCATTTATTTATTTATTTATTTATTTTTAAACTAGTTTATAGTTTTTCTAATAACTCACAAAATTTTCCTAATGTAAACTGGGACAGAAAATTTTGTTTGTTTTGTTTCGTCTTCTTTGATGGCTTGCAGGTTTTCTACAAAGCACATGTTTATCCAAGAATGGAATTTCATCTCCGGTTAAAATATAGAAGAATGATCAGTTTGAAGATAGTTAGAGTTAGCTTTGCATCCATAGCGACCCAATATCTCAAGAGACATCTTTTTAGCTTCTGATCAGGAGAACAAGCATCCAAAGTATTCTATGAACTGTTCTTTGGTAGAGTATCAATGACTCAATCCAAGTTTCAAGTTCAAGTCTCAAGTCTTAATTTCAAGATCAAATTTTGAGATCAAAGTACCCACCAGAAGAAGGTGAGACAATAACTGAAGATCCAAGAGGAAGATCGGAAGCAAGAGGATCAAGACAAATAGAATAGATAGGATCTTGTACTTTTATTTTCAGTTTCATTTTTTTTGATGTAATAAAAGGAGCAACGAACCGAAAACTCGACGAGACCACAACTCGACTCTCCAACTCATCCATTCATTCCATTGTTACACCCATTTGAATTACACGTGACCTGATCTCTTATAATCCGAGATATATAGGATGCCCAAAGCCAGGGCTCGGTCACACCTCTTTCCTACTTATTTACGTATTACTTTTGAATAAATGGTTAGGCCAAAAATTAGTCATGTTCACTTGTTTGCTTGAAAATTCTCCATATTTGCAAGCAAAGAGGGGCATTCTGTAAACACCTAATTTTTGACCAAAACCTTATGTTTTACGTCATTTTTAGTGTTTAATATATATATGTATTTTATTTTTAGGTCTAAGTTAGATATTTCAATTTTATCTTAGTTTAACAAAGTTTGTTTTAAAAATTTTGAAAACTACAAAAATAGAGTCACATTTTTAAATAAGTTTTTATTTTGTTGTTTATTTATATATTTTAGGAAAAAGAAAATTTTCTAAATTATATTGGTTTTCTTCTTTTAACTTTTAATAAATAATCTAATGATTGTAGTATTATTTTAATCATATTTCTAAGACTAGTTATTAACTTATTAGTTTTAAATAGATTTTAATCATTTTTATTTTATTTAAAATATTAATAATAATAATAATAATAATAATAAAAAGAAAAAAGAGACCTAAACTACCCAAACCACCCCATAATTCCCACTTCCACTCAACCTCTCCCCCATTTCCTCCACACAAACACACGATACATACCTATATACATATATGCGTACACTTTATATAAACACGGACAAAGCAACAACAGAAAAAAAAAAAAAAAAAAAAACAACTACTCCCTCCTTACAACTTTCAGAAAATCAACAACAATTACAACAACACCCAAAAAATTCCTCACGTCCCAAACTTTGAGGTTTGTTCGTAGTTTATGGTTTGTGGCTTTTGAACGTTAGCTATTAAAAAGTAAAGTGTCGCAAGAGGTAACCCTCGATCTTTCCATGTAATTTAGTTTCACAACACAATTGTATGAGACTTGATTCAATTATTACGAAGTAGTTCAAATTGTATATGGGTCTAACTTGTTATTATCCGTTTCTGCTGTTCAGATTTTTATATCATTAATTAATAATTAATATTTCTAGTTTAAGTACCAATAATTGCTTATAATAGCTTTTGATGTGTGGATACTAACTTATAATTATTGGTTTGGAGTTTACTGTCTATGTATCTTCAAATGGTATATCTGTGTATGCTGCATGAGATTTGGTTTATTTTTATTGTAGTTTTTTATTGTAAATGCATGACCACTTTACCCCAAGGAAAGGTACATCATAATAGTTTAGTACTTTGAAATAAGGGGTGTGAATTATATGAAAAGCTGCATATTTTGATAACTTTCTCCCGTAAGTATTTATATATATATATATATATATATTTCGATGTTCAGTTTTGTTTGACAATTTGACATTTCCTACTGTGGTGAGCTCCTAGTAAAAGAAAAGATGCGAGTTAGATTGCAAATCAACTTTTAAAATCTATTATCCGAAAAGAAAAAATATTTTTCACAAAATTTATCGAAGTTGAATTTAATTGAAAAGGATAGAATTAAAGCTTGCTTAAATGCTCATTTAGGTTTGGAGAAAATAGATGCGATCCATAAATGCCACAAAGGCATGAGAAATATATCAAAATTCGTGGTATGATCGGAAAGTACTGCTACCGGCAAGCCACACATTAATATAATTAAAAATATATTTAAAAGAATTCAAAAGCGGGATAGAAGTCACTTTTGGGCCAACAAATATTATATATCCAAAAGATTAATTTAAGCCAGACGTAAGTCAGTAAAGCGACCGTGCTAGAACCACGGGACTCGAGGGGTGCCTAACACCTTCCCCTCGGTCAACAGGATTCCTTATCCGGATTCCTAGGTCGCAGACCAAAAAAATAAAAAAATAAAGAGTCATTTCCTTTTGAATAGGGATTCAATAAGGTGACTTGGAACACCCAAACTCAATTCCAAGTGGCGACTCTGTAAATAAAATAATCCCTTTTCAAAACGTCACTTTAATTGGAAAAACCCATTTTCTCTAAAACCAACTCCCTAGCGGGGTCGGATGCAGTGAAAAATAGGGGTGTGATAGATAGAACTTTTAGTAAGAACGTCTTAAATATTAGATAAATTTTAGACGCGTTTATAATATTTATCTCGATTAAGAATGCGGTGTACGCATCTTTTTGAGACCTTTAAAAATAATTCGAGGATGCAATATTGCACTTCGACAAAGTTCGTCTTAAAATTAATTTTCACCAGTTTAATACAAGAGTTTTAAATAGTTTTAGTATACTAAAATGAGCGATTTTAGGGCCTACTAACATAATTATCAAAATAGTTTAAGTCAAGATAAGTTAATAAAAGCGACCGTGCTAGAACCACGGGACTCGAGGGGTGCCTCACACCTTCCCCTCGGCCAATAGAATTCCTTACTCGGCCTTCTGTTTTCGCAGACAATAACAAAGAGTCATTTCGTTTTGATTAGGGATTCAAAAAGGTAACTTGGAACACCATAACTCGATTCCAAGTGGCGACTCTGAAATTAAAATAATCTCTATTCAAAACCGTCACTTTAATTGAAAAAACCCTTCGGCCTCGAAGCCTCGGCCAAAAAAGGGGTGTGGCACATAGTTCGAGTGGTATAAAATCGGAGTGAAAGAACATTTTTGAGCATTTTAAACTATATAGTATAAATTGGGACAGATGAAGTATTCTAGAGGGAAAAAAAATGGATTTTAGTGACATATAAAATGCGTGCAGAAGTACTCTGACTAAGACAATGTGGTGATAGATTGAACAGTTTTTAGGGACTCGAAACTTCATCATAATTATGAAACTTGTGCTAGGATTTGAGATTATTGTTCTTGAACTTGATTAATGTGACCACTCTCTTAATAATCCCACATCGCTCTATCTCTACGAGGTAGGAGTAGTGTCGTCGTACCCTCTATCCTCCGTAGACCCCACTTGTGGGATTACTCATGGATTTAATCGAGGTGCACAAAAGCTGGTCCAGGCACCACAGTTATATAAAAAAAAAAGAAACCATGACTCAACCTATATTGCAAGTTACAAAAAAGAAAGTAAATTACTTGATTAAACAAAGTGATGCCATAGTATTTACTGTTAAATATACAACAACAAATTCAGTGTATTCCCACTTAGTGGGGTCTGGGGGGTAAGATGTATGCAGTCCATACCTCTACCTCTGATGAAGTAGAAAGGCTGTTTCCGAAAGACCCCCGGCTCAAGTCACGAGATATCACACAAACACATAGTACAGCACAGAAGCAGATGACATAACATAGATACGGCACCCATAAGGAATATAAAACAGAGTAAAGCAGGAATGCAGGAATATAAAGCAGAGGATTACTGTTAAATATGATGAGACAAAAAAATTAAATGAGATTGAGAAATTTACATATGTTTGATATAATTGACACACCAAATATATTTTACCACATTTCTACAAAGAATTAAAGAAAAGTTTTTTACAATTGCAAGTTTGTTATAAGCAAGTGAACCAACATGTCTTATTGTGCAACCAATATAGTGATGGGGGTCTCAGTATGGCTTAACGAGAGTTCACCATCAGGTGCATCTCTTTCAATGTAGAAACCTGGCCGTTTAGCCTTTGGCAATACACCTTCGTTGTTTAACATCATAACCACAGTGGACATACTTGGACGATCTTCTGGACATTCTTGGACACATAACAGACCAACACAAATTGATCGTTCCACGTGGGGTGTTGAACAAGAATTCCTTAGGTATTCATCAAGTAGTTCTATTGACCTACCTTCCTTATAGAGTTTCCATGCCTGCAGGTTACAAGATTATTAGCAGTGACTAGCTTTGCAGATATATGTTTCTATAGATAATGTAACACCATAGGATAACTGAAGTAAAAATAATCAAATCTTACATGTCCAAGTAGGTTGTGGTCTGGATGGGAGAATCTTCTGTTGCTTTTCCCGCTCACAATCTCCAATATTAAGATACCAAAGCTAAATACATCTGATTTTACTGAGTATCTCCCATGCAATGCATATTCCGGTGAGAGATACCCGCTGCATAGAAATGTAAACAAACAATACAATTACTAACGCTGGAAAATGTACCTAACATCTCAAGACTCTTCTTAGGTTCAAATTTCTAGCTACCCAGTGGAATTTTCTTACTATGTTCCAACAACTCGGTTTGTCTTGGCTCCAATGTCATTCTCTTCACATAGTTTTGCTATGCCAAAGTCTGATATCTTTGGATTCATGTCCTTGTCTAACAAGATGTTGTTAGCTTTCAGGTCTCTGTGGATTATTCTCAATTGAGAATCTTGATGCAGATACATAAGTCCCCGAGCTATACCATTGATAATGTGAAATCGCTTAGGCCAGTCTAAAACCTTGCTCTGTGCGTCATCTGCCCAAATAATGTTGGGTCATTAACACACTAAGTAGGTATAGTGTAAAGCAGTATTAAAACTAAAACAAAATTAGTCCCTTGACTTGCTGGGAAAATTATTAGGCACGTATGGTGTTGGGGTCTTAGTTCTCTCCGTACATATTTTTTTCACACTTAAACGAGGCTTCTGAGGTTGGAAGAAAATCAGTATACTCCTATAGGCGTCAGTTCACTGAAATACAATTACTATAGAAATGCACAATATTGGATTGAGAAGTTGTACCAAATATAAATGAATCAAGACTCCCATTTGGCAAGTACTCATAGATCAACATTTTCTCTTCCCCTTCAATGCAGCAACCAAGAATCTTCACCAGATTCCTGTGTTTAAGTTTGACATTATATATAACTTCATTCGTGAACTCAGTTTCTCCTTGTGTGGAAGTTCTAGACAGCCGCTTGACTGCTATTTCCTGTCCTTCAAGTATGCCCTAAACATAATAATCTCTATATGTTAAATGTGCACTGACCAAATTGCAGTTATAAGTTCCTTCTATTTTCAGTTTATCCATATGACAATCTTCTTTAAAACGATGAAGTCTATAAGAAATATTCACCCTTTTGATGGGGGGAATAACTTGTCACCATGGAAAAGAGGAATAAATAAATGACTATAAACATGAAATGACTCCTCTTCTTAAACAAACATCTATCCAGAGGGTAATGGGTTACTCCTTCAGCATGTTCTTGAAAATACTAAAGGCCCTCGACTGAGTAACTAGGGCTAATTGTCGAGCAAAACTTATTCGGAAAAGCTAAGATAGTGGTTCTTGGATATATTCTGAGAATGTTTAGATATGTAGAAGTTCATGAATCTGTAGGCCTATTCCCACCTTTCTTCCCTTAGCTATTGTATAGGTCTCCTTTTGGTTTCACAAAGCAAAGGTTTATGTCATTACACCTTTGACCATACATACAAGTCCTATATTGTATCTACAGATGAAGCATTAGTCTGAAGGACCAGGCGGAAGTGTGCATACCTTATAAACAGGTCCAAAACCACCCTCTCCAATCTGTCTGTCGATTGAGAAGTTATTGGTAGCCTTTGCTATAGTAGATAAGTCAAACAGTGGTATTTCAAATTCTTCAGAGCAATTGCCACTGTTGTAATTCATCTTGTAATTGCCACTGCATCCTGACCTTCCTGCCAAAACCAAACGGCATAAGTTTTCTTGTAAGAATACTAAATGAAGTGTATGTTGTTTACGTTAGAATATCAGACAACTATGAAAGTTCTCCTCATTGTCTATTTTGCTTGGATGCCGAGGAAAAAAAAGGGTATCCAGCTTACCTTTCCGTTTAAGCACTAAAGCCTTCTTCCTTCTTCTATGGATGATCAGCAAACCAAGGAATACCAACATCAAACCAACTGATAATGGTAGAATCCAGAAAAGTACTTTTCCTTTCTTTACATCTGATTGCTCCAAACTATCTGCAAGTATCATTTCAACAAATGTGAATAATAAATTGCAACCTCTCTTATCCATCGGAGATGATTTTTATTTTCAGTTATAAAAGATTCTGCAAGCCTTTGGAGTACTTGCACGTCATTTTCAGTTTGTTGATATTGAGTTGTCAAGGTGCCTGAACTCCTTGTGTAATGCTAGTCATATCAACCGCTTGTTCTATAGAAACTAAGTGCTTATCAACTAGTTTCAAAAAATTTACTGGGGTCTAACTCGTCATTATGCTTATTGATTCTGCTTATAAATTCAGACCAACTTCATTCTAATAGCTTTCCGTTCTATTATGATTTGTTAGTTCCTGGCTATATATGGTAGGAGTTGGCAGTCTGCTTTATTCAAAGTGCTTGCAACATTAAATTCCTCCACCATCTTCAGGTAATCGATCAAAAATATTTAAGTAGAAACAAGCCAACCTGATTCAGAAGCAGCCATTCTAATGTAGATATCTTGCCCTCCGTTGGGTCCTTGCCGAATGTCAAGCAGATCCTGGAACCACAATAAGCATCCACTTCCTCCATTGAGTATGTCAGAATTGGAGTAAGCCATACAAGAGCAATTCTTGGCGCAGATATTCTTGCATTCTTCCAGTGTGATAGTCACATTGGACCAGGAATTCCGCGTATCTGGCAATTTAACATGTGAATACTTCAAAAATACGTCTCCTTGAAGGCAATTTAGTTCAGTTCTCCGAGCACAACCACCTGACCAATCTGTCCTCTTCCAAGCGTCACTATTGTTGGGCACAAATTTGTCTAAGCATCCACATTCTGGAGAATCTTGACTATTGCAGCTACCATATGCACCACACAACTTATACATATCACAGCTATCACCGGGTATTAAGAGGAAAGGGACCCATCCTTGGTCTCCGTCACTCCAAGTCCAAACCTGTAAGACTCCATTGTAACTTAATGTCAACCTCACGCGAACTGAAGATTTGAGCTTATATCCAAAATATACCTCCGTCTTACTTGAATATACTCCATATGTATAGAAAGGACCTTCTCTTGAGTTTTGTGTCCCACTGAAAGAGCGGCCATTCCACGGCCCAGAACGATATACAACATTTGAGCCTTTCTTCAGGATATTTTGTGGGAAACCCGAAGGATCACAGTGATATGTAGAATCACCCGGAGCTGGATCGTCCTCATTCTTCCATGATGACAAATACACCTCTCTGCCAGTTACAAAGTTTTTGCCAAGCTTCATGCCTGCTAATAGCGTATCAGTTGGGTGGTCAAAGCTCTGCCATAGGATATTCCCGGGGCTATCATCACCAGCTTCTTTGACAACAAAATTTCCAGAATCCAGCAACTGCGCAACAGGATTCTGCAAGGATCTTGAGGTATTAGTCGACCACACAACATTGTTAGTACCGTTGAAAAGGACAAGAATTCCTGGCTTGATTACTTTCAAGATACCCGATCCACTGATCAAAGGAGCTTCTCTGTTGGCAATCCACACAACTGTCCTAACAGATATGTTCTTGTACCACATGCCCACATAGCGATTTTCCGAATTACCAGGACTGAAGAATCCCATTTCGAATGTTCCTCCAGTTGAAGCAATATTGGCATCGCCATCTCTCAGAAAATAGGTCGTAGTAATAGTATCCGTTGCACTTAAACAGAAATGTATGGAATACAAACACGGGAGCAACGATAAGTAAAACCTTTCCCTTAGTAATGCCTTCATTTTGAGATATAAAATTTATCTATGCCAAATGCAGCATAGTTTTGACAGTTGGACTTGTTTGCGGTCAGTGAATCGTATAAGAAACTGTACAAAGGTGGAAGGACTTTAAGTAGTATTAGGAAAGCCCCCACTTGAGTTTTCTAACATATGAAAGTATTATGTGGAAGGAGTCAAAGGTCTAGCAAAACTTTAGCTTTTTATAGAGGCTGCTTATTAAAGGCTGGCTGCTTATTGAAAAAATCATGGCTGCTTCAGGTTTTGCCTTTTGAGTGTATAGTTTATGAATAATTTAGTAAAAGGCCTTTATGTTCTGAGAATTATCCATGTGAAATGCATCATTTTGAATCAAACATGAGGAAAATGTTGTTGCAGTTCAAATATAATGGGGTCTTCACAGGTTGCTATAAGATCTGGTTGGATAACTGAGACTAAAGGGAGGCTGATCAGGAATTAATAAATATCATAGGAGGTTAGTAATTCTTGACTTGTGAGTTGTGAGCATGAAAGAATTAGAAAACATTTTTACACCTGGTTAGACATTGTAACAATTTTATGTGGGGAAACTTAGTAACTTACAACAACAGCATACCAAGTGTAATTCCACAAGCGGGGGTCTGGGAAGGGCAGAATGTGCGCAACAGACTAAACCTTTGCAGGGTAGAGAATCTGTTTCCGATAGAATTTCTGCATCTTCTTGATTCTTTTAATGATCTCACTTGCTTCATAAAAATGCTCTTGAACTTGATTAATGTGACCACTCTCTTACTAATCTAATAGTGTTCTTTTAACAAATTGATTGCAGCGTCAACATTTGCTTAATATAAATATCACGACTCGACTTATGTTGGTAGTTACTAATCAGAAGCAAATTACTCTTACTAATCATTGCATCTCATTCTATGTAAAAACCTAGCCGTTTAGCTGTTGGCAATATACCTTCATTGTTTAACATCATAACTGCAGAAGTCATGGCTGCTTATGAGGAAACAAATCAATCGAAATCGAGAAGTAACAGCCAATCAGTAAGCTTTAATATTTACATATATTTTGAGTCAGTTTTACATGTTGATACTTCAATAAGGCAAAGGCATATGCAGATAACGTTCACCACATTTCTACAAAGAATTAAAGAAAAGGTTATTCAAACTGCTCCCTTGTTGGAAGCAAGTGAACCTATATTTTCTTATCGGGGAGCTAATATTGTGATGGGGGTCTCAGTCACTGTACAGTGTGGATATAATTTGCTATCCGGTGTATCTCTTTCTATGTAAAAACCTGGCCGTTTAGCCTGTGGCAATACACCTTCATTGTTTAACATCATAACCGCAGAAGACATACTTGGACGATCTTCTGGACATTGTTGGACACATAATAGACCAACACATATTGATCGTTCCACTTCGGGTATTGAACAAGAATCACCTAGGTATTCATCAAGTAGTTCTGTTGACCTACCTTCTTTATAGAGTTTCCATGCCTGTAGATTACAGGATTATTAGCACTGACTAGCTTAGCAGATATCTGTTACTAGTTTTAACATAACACCAAAGGGTAAGTAAAATACAACTAATCAAATCTTACATGTCCAAGTAGATTAAGGTTGTGATCTGGATGAGAGAATCTTCTGTTGCTTTTCCCACTCATGATTTCCAATATTATGATACCGAAGCTAAATACATCTGATTTTACTGAGTATCTCCCGTGCAATGCATATTCCGGTGAGAGGTATCCGCTGCATAGAAATGTAAACAAACAATAGAATTACTAACTCTGGAAAACGTATCTAACATCTCAAGACTCTTGTTAGGTTCAAATTTCTAGCTATCCAGTACAATTTTCTTACTATGTTCCAACAACTCGGTTTGTCTTGGCACCAATGTTACTTTCTTCACATATTTTTGCTATGCCGAAGTCTGATATCTTTGGATTCATGTCCTTGTCTAACAAGATGTTGTTAGCTTTCAAGTCTCTGTGGATTATTCTCAATTGAGAATCTTGATGCAGATACACAAGTCCCCGAGCTATACCATTGATAATGTGAAATCGCTTAGGCCAGTCTAATACTTTTCTCTGTGCGTCATCTGCCAAAATAATGTTGGTTCATTAACACACTAAGTAGGTAAATAAAATCAGTTCTCCATTGCTTTGTTGGAAAAATAATACCAAGAATGTTATTATTAGGCTCTTATACAGCTGGAGTCTTAGTTTTCTCCTTACATAATTTTTTTCCTGCTTTATGGGGCTATAGACGTTGGAAGAAAATCACTGAAATGCAAAATATTGGATTGAGAAGCAGTACCAAATATAAATGAATCAAGACTCCCATTTGGCAAGTACTCATAGATCAACATTTTTTCTTCCCCTTCAATGCAGCAACCAAGAATCTTCACCAGGTTCCTGTGCTGAAGTTTGGCAATATATACAACTTCATTTTTGAACTCATTTTCTCCTTGCGTGGAAGTTCTAGACAGCCGCTTGACAGCAATTTCCTGTCCTTCAAGTAAGCCCTAACATCACAATCTCTGCATGTTAATATTTTCAATACCTAAGAACAATGGTTGTTTCCATAGACCATAGTTTTATTACCTAACTTGATCAAAATCTCCACTCACTATCAAGGTTTGAGATGTTGAAGACAAAGATAATTATATTCATGAACAACATACGAAGGTGTAATACCAATCTGATCCCTTAGCTACTTATTATATAAGTTTCCTTTTGAATTCACAAAGCAATGCTTATGTCATTTCTCTTTCGATCATACAACTCCTATATTGTATCCAAAGATGAAGCTTTACTATAAAGGACGAGGTCTTAAGTGTGTATACCTTGTAAACAGGTCCAAAGCCCCCCTCTCCAATCTGGTTGTCAATTGAAAAGTTATTGGTAGCCTTTGCTATGGTAGATAAGTCTACCAATGGTATTTCAAATTCTTCAGAGCAATTGCCACTGTAGTAATTCATCTTGTAATTTCCATTGCATCCCGGGGACCTTCCTGCCAAAACCAAATGACATAATTTTTCTTATAAGAAAAATCAAATGAAGTGAACGTTGTTTAAGTTGCAATTATCAGACAACTAAGTTCTTTTTAGTATTATTTAAATGTCTATTCCCTTAATTGTGTTACACTTAGATTTCAAGAGTAAAAAAGGTATCTAGCTTACCTTTGTTTTTAACCTCTAAAGCCTTCTTCCTTCTTCTATAGTAGATCATCAGACCAAGGAATACCAGAACCAAACCAACTGATAATGGTAGGATCCAGAAAAGTACTTCTCTTGTCTTTCCATCTGATTGTTCCAAACTATCTGCAAGTATCATTCAACAAAGACAAATAATAAATTTCAATCTCTATCCAATCCTTTGGGGAGTACTACATGTCATTTGTAATTTGTTGATATTGAGTTGTAAAGGTTCTAGAATTCATTGCGTTACGCAAGTCATATCAACTGCTTGTTCCATAGAAACCTAAGTGCTTACCTATTAGAGTTCCAAAAAAGTGAATGAGGTCTAAACAGTCATATGCTTGTGGATTCAGCTTATAAATTCAGATCAACTTCTCTCTAAATAGGAGCTTTCCGTTCTACTATAAGTTGTTTAGTTCCTGGCTATAGGAGTTTGCAATTGATAATATTAGATGTTTTCGGCACAAAACTACATTCTGCTTCATTCAAAGTGCCTGCAAGCCCAAATCCTTTAGGATCTTTAGGTAATCTATCAAAAATCTTTAAGTAGCAACAAGCAAACCTGATTCAGAAGCAGCCATTCTAATGTAGATATCTTGCCCTCCGTTGGTTCCCTTCCGAAGGTCAAGCAGATCCTGGAACCACAATAGGCATCCACTTCCTCCATTGCGTATGTCAGAATTTGAGTAAGCTATACAAGAGCAATTTTTAAAGCAGATATCCTTGCATTCTTCTAGTGTCATTGTCACGTTGGACCAGGAGTTCCATGTGTCTGGCAATTTGATATGCGAATACTTCAAAAATACGTCTCCTTTATGGCAATTCAGTTCAGTTCTCCGAACACAGCCACCTGACCAATCCGCCTTCTTCCAAGCGCCACTATTGTTGGGCACAAATTTGTCAAAGCATCCACATACCGGAGAATCTTGACTGTTGCAGCTACCATATGCGCCACACAAGTTATACAAATCACAGTTATCTGCCGGTATTAAGATTAAAGGCACCCAACCTTGTTTTCTGTCACCCAAAATCCATATCTGTAGGACTCCACTGTGACTCAATGTCAACCTCACTAGAACTGAAGATGTGAGCTTATATACAAAATACACCTCCGTCTTACTTGAATATACTCCATATGTATAGTATGTACCTTCTCTTGAGTTTTGTGTGCCACTGAAATATCGACCATTCCACGGTCCAGAGCTATATACAACAATCGACCCCTTCTTCACGATATTCTGTGGGTAACCAGAAGGATCACAGTGGTATGTATAATCACCTCTGGCAGGATCCTCCTCATTCCTCCATGACGACAAGTACACCTCTCTACCAGTTACTAAGTTCTTACCAATCTTCATGTCCGCTAATAGCGTATCAGTTGGGTGATCAAAGCTCTGCCACAGGATATGCCCGGGGCTATCATCACCAGCTTCTTTGACAACAAGATTTCCAGAATCTAGCAACTGCGCCACAGGATTCTCCACATATCTCGACGTATTAGTTGACCACAAAATATTGTTAGTACCATTGAAAAGGACAAGAACTCCTGGCTCGATCACTTTCAAGATACCTGTTCCACTGATCAAAGGAGCTTCTCTGTTGGCAACCCACACAACTGTCCTAACAGATACGTTCTTGTACCACATTCCTACATAGCGATTCTCCGAATTACCTGGACTGAAGAACCCCAGTTCGAATATTCCACCGGGTGAAGTAATATTAGCATCACCATCTTTCAGAAAATGGGTTGTAGTTATGGTATCTGTAGCGCCAAAGCTTGGGTGTATGTAATACAAACACGAGAGCAAAGATAAGTAGAAACTTTCCCTTAGTAAGAATACCTTCATGCTTTGATGCAGACAGTGAAACCTATAAGAAGAAAACTGAACAAACGACTGGTTAAAAAGCTACCACATGAGCTTTTTATCAAATGAAAGTATTATACGAAAGTAGTCTAATGGAGGTTGACTTGTAGTTAGGAAATAATGTGGGAAAGTTCTTTTTTATTTTCCACAAGGTGTCCATTACCAGCATTGAAATCCGATTGATTTAGATTCATATTAGGTAACGTTTTCTATTAAGGATTTTTTCATACAAAGGCTCGAAACTGAGACCTCTGATTAAGGAAAAAACAGTCCATCCACCCCATCACATACTTTAGCGGTATTCCCAATCGGTTAAAACTTACGCGCACCGGGTGTATATATCAAGTTAATACATGTATAACATGTGTTTGAATTTAGAGTTTATGTTAGTTAATTAACAAGTAATTTACTAAATTTAATCAAATTATCATGTTAAAAAAACATTAATTTGATGTATACACTGGGTGCATGTAAGTTTTTAGCAGTGAAGTAAACAGAATTCTAACGATATCTGGTCAGAAATTGATTTGAATAGTTTTAGTTTATTAAATGTTACATCTCAAGGATTCATCATGCATATGCTTACACAACTTTCGTATAAAAAGTTGATGTGATGAAATTTACTATCTTTAATCGTATTGATAAAAGTAAATATGTGTGTATATGATTGACTTTTTGAAGTAAGAAATCAAACAAAATATTATCGATTTTATTTTTCAAATTAAAAATCAAACTATGCGTAACTAAGTTCTTTCGTGTCAAATTTTTTTAAGTTGATTTGATTTAATTTGAGTTTGATTAGATATTTTGATTTTTTTCTTAAACCCCCCTAACAACACATCCCCGTTTCGTTTTCACGAGACTGATCAAACATTTTAGACCCCATATATTTACTTTTTTTTTACTATATTTCCCCCTTAATTCCACTCAAGATTGAAAATCCAAGCATCTATTTTATTATATTTCAAAGTGAATTTATAGGTTGATATTTAAAATTAATATAAATTTAATGATTACATATAAAGCTATAGATGCCTACTTTTTATATTATTACTAACTAAAAAAAATGGAAAACGGACGTGGCAAGGTCACTTGGTCAAATTATTACCTCTTAAATAGTCATTTTCAAACTAATGTCATTGTATGGCCACTCGATCATAGTATTTTTATGAAATGACCTTCAATGTGGGTTGGGGTGGATAAAAAGGCCTGCCTTTCTTAAGTAAATAAATAAATAAAATTGTATATTGTATAGTTATTGTATAAAATATGTATTTGTATAAGATATATATATATATATAAACTGTATAGTTATTGTTTAAAGTCATATCTGAACAATAATTATAGCTAAAAGCTGTATAAAATATGTCTAGAAATTATATAATTATTATATAAAAAATGAATTAGTATACAATACATTTAGAAATTATATCATTGTTGTATAAATTATGTATATAAATGATTATTGTAGTTAAAAACTTAGATAAGATGTGTGTAGAAATGATATAATTATTGTTATGATTCGTGTAGAAACAGTATCATTGTTTGTACATAATATGCATACGTGTAGGATGTATATAAAAATTATAAATCTGTATTTGATATCAGATATTATATTTGATTGATAAAAAAAAGAAGATCAACAATTATAATGTTACAAAATTGCATTTGATTATTAAAAAAATACACTAAATAGAAGATTTTTTATTTTTTTTTGAAAAAAAGAAGTTGCGAAAAGAAGCAATGGAAAAAAGAGCAGCAATTTTTTTTTTTTAAAGAACAGCTAAAAGATTATTAAAAAAACAAAAAGAGAAAAGACCAAAATGACTATATTTAGAAATGCAAAATGAATGGCCACTTGGTGACAATTCTTTTTGTCGAGTGGCCATTTTTTTTAATTCTCCTTAATAAACATGTGAAAGAATACTTTACTTTGACGCATAATTATTTGAATATTTAAATAACAATGGTGCATTCTTTTTCAATGAATATTTTATTAGGCCATTCATACCTAATCTCAACTACTAATGGAATATGACTCTTGCTAGGGCCATCAAATGGTATAATTATTAGTGTGAAGATTTTCACAAATAGGACTTCTCCCTGCCCCTATGCAAATTGGCTTCATTTTTAAATGTTTTGCAAAAATAAATTCGCAATTAGAATTAGGTAAAGAATTTTTCAATAATTAGCTTCAACTCAAAATTTCAAACCTCTAGTAGACCTGCTTTATCTTATTCAACAACTTTTCTAAAGCTCTAACAAAAACCATTAATTCTTGTTCTTTAATTTTCTTCGATCAAATTAATTCAAATAATTGGGTATAGGTAAATTAAGTTAAATGGAATATTACCTTTAACTCACTCAATTTTAACTACAAATAAACACTTGAATCTTTAATTTTCTATAATATATACATCTCAATTTTTAAAAAGCTTTACTGTACGATCATTATTTATTGGAAGAAGATGGAGAAGAAAAAGAAGGGAGTAGAATGAGAAGTTTTTATGAAAATTTATATTTGCACAATTTTTTTTTCAATTAAGTCAAAAATATTTCTCAAAATTAAATATCATTCCTTAAAAGGCCATTTTAGAAAGTTCTTGTCTTCATCAATGATATAACCATTTAGCCCAATTGTGTGACACAACACAATTTGTGTCCAGAAGGCTAATTGTTGGAAGACAAAGTACCAAAATTGGGACTTGGGAAGTCACGTGTATCTAATAGATTTGGTTCTTCCAAAATACCATAAGTTGGAAGAAATAATCAAAACAATCGTCTATCCAACTGATTCAATTAAATTCTATATATATTATATGTGTAATCTATGTATAATATGTGTATGATCGTGTATAATTAATATATATATCGACTAGAAATGTAAATAGTAAATCTTTATGGCTAGAAATTTGGATAAGGATTAGGAGATCTCTGAGATAAAAACACTTAAAGATTTCTTCTCGTCTATCATAGTCTTGGTAGATGGAGTTCTGATACCCGTTGATGGTGAGTTCCTGATACCTATTGATGGTGAGAGGTGACAAGTATCCCATAGAATTAGTCGAGATGTGTGTAAGTTGGCTTGTCGAAGATGCGCACAAGCTAACTTATTGAGATTTGCACAAGCTGACCCGGACATTAATAAGCGCTATTAAAGAGTGTCATGATCAAGACAACCACATGCTGTTATTAATTTATCTATATAGAGATGTGTCCAAAGTATATATAATACTTTCATGTGTTAGAAAGAAGAACCATTTTGACTACTTTTCACGTTCTTCAAGTGCTCAACTTATTATTTAAAAATACAAGGCACAAATATCCCCCTCAAATTATAATCGAACCTAAATTTTACGAAAACTCTATTACCCTTAAATAATTTTTTTTGGTAATTTTGTGCTTCTTTGTGCTGACTTAGTAGATATGTCAGCAAAAAAAACAGAAAAATAAGTTTAGAAAGATAATAATACCGTAAAGCAATTTCAGGTATAGTTGAGGGGTTACTTGTGTCTTACCCCTTAGTTAAAACAATTCCAAAGTTGGAAACACTTAACTAAGAGTCCATCCTCCTGTCCTATAGCCAGGCAATAATTGCATAGATCCATTATACAAAAGATGCTTCAATTATTTGTTCTCATCTTGTTCTTCCCACTTCCATGGCTTAATAGGAGCATTGACAATTACATATTTGGCTAACAAATATCCTTCTGCAAACAAGTCAAAGTGCTGGCCACTATGCTGCACTTTGATATATGAAATGATAGGACTGTTAATGAGAAAGATTTGCTACGCCCTGTGAAATAGAGAAGAAAGATTCATTAGATTTCGTAGCATGAATGCGTTACAAAGGAAATGTTTTTACCTATTATTGCTGTTGTATTTGTATTCCACTCATCACACTTTTGGTGCTACAGATAGTAAAATAACGAGGACTCAGTTTCTTAAGGATGGCGATTATATTGCTTCACATGGTGGAAGCTTCGAAATGGGGTTCTTCAGTACAGGTAATTCTAAAAATCGGTACGTAGGTATGTGGTACAAGAACATATCTGTTAGGACAGTGGTGTGGGTTGCTAACAGAGATGCTCCTTTGACTAGTGGATCAGGTGTCTTGAAAGTAATAAAGCCGGGAGTTCTTGTTCTTCTGAATCGTACTAACAATGTTGTGTGGTCAACTAACACATCGAGATCCGTGCAGAGTCCCGTTGCACAGTTGATGGATTCTGGAAATCTTGTTGTGAAAGAGGCTGGTGATGATAACCCGGAAAATTTCCTCTGGCAGAGCTTTGATCACGCGACTGATACGCTTTTACCAGGCATGAAACTCGGTTGGAACTTTGTGACTGGCAGAGAGGTGTATTTGTCATCATGGAAGAATGAGGAGGATCCAGCTACCGGTGATTATACATATCGTTGTGATCCTTCTGGATATCCACAGAACATCTTGAAGAAGGGCTCAGATCTTAAGTATCGCTCTGGACCGTGGAATGGTCTTCGTTTTAGTGGGGCGATAAGTTCAAGAGAAAGTCCTTTCTATACATTTGGGATATTTTCAAGTAAGACAGAGGTGTATTTTGGATATAAGCTCACATCTTCAGTTACCACAAGGTTGACACTAAATCAGAATGGTGTATTACAGCGCTGGACTTGGGGTGACCGTGTACAGAATTGGATCCCTTACCTTGCAATACCTACAGACAACTGTGATGTTTACAAACTGTGTGGTGCATATGGTAGCTGCAACAGTCAAAATTCTCCTGTATGTGGATGCTTGGACAAATTTGTGCCAAAACACAAAGAAGATTGGCAGAAGGCAGACTGGTCAAGTGGCTGTGTTCGAAAGACTGAACTAAACTGCCTCCAGGGAGATGTATTTTTAAAGTATTCGCATATCAAATTACCAGACACACGGAATTCCTGGTCCAATGTCACTATGACACTAGAAGAATGCAAGAATATGTGCTTAAGAAACTGCTCTTGTATGGCTTACTCAAATATTGACATACGCAATGGAGGAAGTGGATGCTTATTGTGGTTCCATGAATTGCTTGACATTCGGCAGCTATTTAAAGAAGGGCAAGATATCTATATAAGAATAGCTTCCTCTGAATTAGGTAAGTTTGTTGCTGAGACACATTTAACAACGATTTGTGATTGGTTACTTTACTGTGCTTATGCTTGTAAGTATGTAGTAGTAGAACTAAATTTCAAACTCTTATATCGCTAGGAACTAAAACTTTAGTAGAACAAAAGGCTATTTCTTGTAACTACTTGATAGGTACTTAGTTTTCTGTAGAACAAGCTGGTGATATATTGCATCAGTCAGCTAAAAATCCAAGACGAAACTAAAGAGGAATTTAGTTGGAAAAACTCATTGAGAACTAAAATGTCTGCTGAACATCTAAGAAATGTCAACGAATTAAAAATGATGTGCAGTTTCACTTTCTAGCAGATTCATTATAACTCAATATCAATTATCAACTCCTCCAAGTGACTAACAGGTAGAAACACAGTTAGTCTATTGATTACTTTGTTGGAATGGACTTTGCAGATAGTCTGGAGAAATCAGATGGAAAGACGGGAAGAGTACTATATTGGATCCTGCCTTTATCAGTTGGTTTAGTTCTGGTAATTATCCTTAGCATGCTGATATTTCACAGAAGAAGGAAGGCGGCGTTAAAGCTTAAAAAGAAAGGTAAGATAAGCTAGATAGGTCACTTGTTACCTGATCTTTGAGCAAAATAGAGGAACTGAAATTCAATTAGAAATGAAGAACTGCTTATCAGTCTCGTCCTTGCTGCTTAACACAATTTACTTAACTTTCATTTGGCAGGAAAATGGGAGTGCAGTGGCAATTTCAAGATGGATTACGCCAGTGGTTGTTGCACTGAAGAATTTGAGATACCGCTGTTTGACTTATCTACCATAATGAACGCTACCAATAACTTTTCAGTTAATCGAAAGATTGGAGAGGGGGGCTTTGGTCCTGTTTATAAGGTAACAACACTTGTAGCATGGCACATTTATACAAGAAAAATCCAACTTAGTACCCAACTAATACAGCATGGTTTAGATGACTGACATAAACCTCTTAATACTCCAGAACAAAGCCTTCATCCTAAGGATATGTTGGGATGAGTTTGAGCTAAACTAAACTTTACTAATTCTCATAATTGCTCTATTCCTTTTTTATTTGGAACCATAGCTTATTTTGCACCTTATAGTTCCAAATTAGATTTCCTTTTCGTTGAGCAGGAAGATATTTATAGAATATTTAACCTGCAGATATTGTGATGTTCAGGGAATACTTGAACAAGGACAAGAAATAGCTGTCAAGCGGCTGTCTAAAACATCCAAGCAAGGCGAAGTCGAGTTCAAGAACGAAGTGGTATATATTTCCAAACTTCAGCATAGAAATCTTGTGAAGATTCTTGGATGCTGCATTGAAGGAGAAGAAAAATTGTTGATATATGAGTACTTGCCAAACGGAAGTCTTGATTCATTTATATTCGGTAACAAACTCCAAAACCAATACTGTGTATACTGAATTATCTTCTCCCAGTTTTGAATCCCCCATCAATTAAGAAAACCGCATGAAAGTAGGGGACTAAGATCTCACCTTTATTAGAGCTTAATAATAATGCACATGGTAGCCAAATAAGGGAATGAACTGATTAGTCAAGTAGTGACACAACAAAAATTTGGCAGGTAACGGACAAAGCAGGATATTAGACTGGCCTAAGCGTTTTCACATTATCAATGGGATTGCTCGGGGACTTGTGTATCTACATCAAGATTCTCAGCTGAGGATAATTCATAGAGACCTGAAAGCTAACAACATTTTGCTAGACAATGACATGAACCCAAAAATATCAGATTTTGGTATAGCAAGATGTTATGAAGAGGACGAGCATGCAGCCAGGACAAACCGAATTATTGGAACATAGTAAGAATCTAGTACTGAGATAGTTAAGGTATATTTTCCAGCATTAGTAACTATATGTTTTGTGTACATTTTCTGCAGCGGGTACCTCTCACCAGAATATGCATTATACGGGGTATACTCAGTAAAATCAGATGTGTTCAGCTTTGGTATCTTATTACTGGAAATTGTTAGTGGAAAAAGCAACAGAAAATTCTCTCCTTCAGACCTTAACCTTAGTCTAATCGGACATGTAAGATTTTCATGTACTTTGTTTTATTTATCCATTAGCGTTAGCAACTAACAAGTATCTGGTAAAGCTAGTCATGCTAAGAAGCTTGTAAAATCGTCAGGCATGGGAACTCTACAAGGAAGGTAGGTCAATAGAACTACTTGATGAACGCCTACGTGATTCTTGTTTTGCACCTCAAGAGGTGGTACGATCAATCTGTGTTGGTCTATTATGTGTCCAACAACGTCCAGATGATCGTCCAAGTATGTCTTCCGTGGTTATAATGTTAAACAATGAAGGTCCGGTGCCTCAGGCTAAAGAACCAGCCTTTTACATAAAAGGAGATGCGTCGGATACTGAATTATTTTCTGCCCAATTTGCACATAGTACAACACTGACACCCCGTTTGAATATTAGGCGACAGACAGAGAATACTAGTTCACTTTTTAAAGCAATTTCTTTTGTAGCAATGTAGCTAAGCTTGCATTCTAACAAATTATAGCTAACCCTTACTCTCAGAATGTATATTTGACATTTTATCGACACATTACATATCATGCCCGAGCAAATTATTATCTTATCATATGTACATTGTTCATATTATGCTACGTGCTAGAGTATATTTTACTCTGCCAATGCGTTACTAATTCCAGTAGAACAAAAGCACAACAAATCTGCGTGTGCAGAGAACTCCATCAGAATGTAGAACAAGATACAGGTTACGTAAACACCTATTTTGACAATAGCATTGGCCTCAAGGAATACTCAGACTACACTGAGTTTGTTGTTTCTGCTGCTATTGTAAATGCATAATATATACACAACCATGCCCTTTAACTAGGCTTCAGCTGACATTTACGCCATCCAACTTTGGGTGTGCACAAGTTGGCATCTAAACTTGTATAAAGTTGAACAAGTAGGCACACACTTACTATCTGGCATCTACACACACAAATTGCCACGTAGTTGCCACATAGGATGTATTTCCGAGTGCAACAATAAGCACTCTATTTTGTTGAAAAGATAGTTATACTTTTAGCAATAGAGCTCAACATCGCACTTTACTAATTAGAGATGGATGGCGCCACGCAGAGTATAAAGAAGGTTTTCTCTTTTAATCAAAGAAAGAAGTCGCAAAGAGAGACCACATGAGTTACTGGGGTGTTTACACGGGCCTTTGCTTCTTCGTGTGTTTACTTCATATTTTGAACCCCTTTTGGCTTTTGTGAAAATCCTAGCTCCGCCGCCGACTATGGACATGCTTCCTATCGAGCATTCAACAATGTGATGGTAACTTCGTTTATAGAACTTGGTGCTTGTGTACTCCAAGAAAATTGATCAACATCTTCAACTTTCCTTTCAGTGAAGAAACCAGGATGTTTAGCTGTTGGCAAAATGCCTTCATTGCTCAGCATCATAATCACAGTAGACATACTTGGCCTGTCCTCTGGATTCTGTTGAACACATAACAATCCCACATGGACTGATCTTAGTACTTCTGATATATTACATGAGTCTACCAGATTTGGATCTACAAGTTCCAATGTCCTTCCTTCATTATGACGCATCCATGCCTGCATATAACGATCACTCCATTAACAAAGGATTTAAGTTATACACACTAACAAGTTTAACGTGTAATAGTAGGTTAGTTAATCATTTTTACAAGGTTACTCTTTAACGGGCGCTTATAGTAGATATTTACATGTAACTATTGTCAGCGAATAAAATTTAAATGCATTAACAAATACTTTGTGTGTCTTTTTTCCAGTTAGGAGTTACTGTACTTACATGTCCAAGAAGGTTGAGGTGGTGGTCTGGATGAACAAACCGTCGATTTTTCTTTCCACTCACAATCTCTAGTACTAATACCCCAAAGCTAAAGACATCTGATTTCACTGAGAATATCCCCTCGACTGCATATTCCGGGGACATGTAACCACTGCAATAAAGGAACCACAGGATTATATAATGCAGCATGTGCAATTGTTAGTGACTATATATATAATAAAAAATTAAATCTTACTATGTTCCAACAACACGGCGTGTATTGGCTCCTGTCTCATCTCCTCTGAAACTTCTAGCCATCCCAAAATCTGATATTTTTGGGTTCATTTCAGTATCAAGTAAGACATTGCTAGCTTTCAAGTCTCTGTGGATGATTCTGAGCCTAGAATCTTGATGAAGATACATCAGTCCTCGAGCAATTCCATTGATAATGTTGAAGCGCTTAGGCCAGTCAAGTAATTTGCTCCTTTCTTCATCTGCCAAATGTTTTCAACTTATTACTATAAGGTTTCTCTGACAATGAATCAACTGAAATCACATTGAAAGTTCCATCTTGAACATTAGCATTTTAAGTATAGGTGTTCTGTCTCTCATAACAATTGATTGCATTGAAAGAAATGAACGCAAACTAGATGTGAAGACCAACCAAATATATATAATTCCAGGCTTTTGTTTGGCAAGTACTCGTACACCAGCATCTTCTCTTCTCCTTGAATGCAGCATCCTAGAAGCTTTACAAGATTCCGATGCTGAAGTTTTGCGATGCAGTTAACTTCATTCTTGAACTCGTGAAGTCCTTGCTCTGATGTTTCTGAAAGCCGCTTCACTGCTACTTCTCGTCCACCTTCTAATACACCCTGTAAAAGTAGCAGTCCTGTTGGAAGTTCGGTGGAGTAAATAGTCATTTTTATCCTATTACTCCACTCAGATTATTATTTAGGCAACATCTTCTTGCACATATCATTTCTCTTTAGAGGAGATGATGCTAAAAACTATTAAACGTACCAATAACTTGAACATAGAACACAATCTATCACTACTTTGCAGCAGAAAAAGGAAAATGTTCTCCCGTGGTTAAATTGAAGGTTGATATTCCAAGTATAACAAAGAAATCAAATGGATTTGAGGTCTCAATGCGCTCGCGATTATCATTACTTGAGTCAGAGGAAAATGTTTCTACCTTGTAAACTTGTCCAAAGCCACCCTCTCCAATCTTGTTCGCAAATGAAAAGTTGTCAGTAGCATTGGTTAATGTTAATAAGTCAAAAACTGGTAGCTCAAAATCTTCATGACGACTTTGATTACTGTTATCATTGTTGTTTCTGTGACCACCTAACTTCCCTGCCATTTGAACATACAAGTAGACCTTGTTCAGACGACGGGCTTGAAAAGACATACTAGTTGTATACAGAACTAATGACCATTAGCTGCTTCCAGTTATACAATAGATAGGATTGGTACTTCCACTTACCCGTTATTTCGATCACTGGGTCTTCTCTCCTTTTTTGTTTATAAAGAATTAGGCTTACACCTAAACCTAACAGAATCAATGCAACCAATAGCGGCAAAGCTATCGCAAGTATGATAGTTTTCTTTCCCTTTGATCCAGCAGAACCTGCAATATTTCCCATCGAAATATTATAGTAGGTAGTTGTTTCGAATAATGTTAGAAGTTCTTTTCTGTTATGTTTATTTCGACAAAAACATGATGGTTCTAGAAGTCTATTCTCCACCGAAAGGATTTGGATTACCTTTTCCCCTCATATGAACTGAGTTAAAGCCATTGAAGTACCAAGTTAGTTCAAGGCAATTAAGGAAAACAACTGCCATACAATAAAACCATCCATCAGTAAATTGCATATTACCTATGTCTGAAGCAGACATCCTAATGTAGATATCCTGTCCTGATGCAGATAGCTGTCTGATGTCAACCATCTCCCCGATCCATAGCAAACACCCGCTTCCTCCATTGCGTATGTCCAGATTAGCATAACCCGTACACGAACAATTTCTCAAGCAAAATTCCTTGCATTCGTCTAGTTTCATTGTCTCATTGAACCAGGAATTTCGTGTATCAGGCAGTTTTACACCAGAATACATAAGAAATCCATCTCCAGTGCAATTCAGTGGATGTCTCCGGACACAACCACTCGACCAGTCAGACCTCTTCCAATCATCCGGATGTTTTGGCTCGAATTTATCTAAACACTGACAAAAAGGATCACTCAGCATGTTGCAAGTACCATATGCACCACATAATTTGTAAGTGTCACAGTCATCTGCATCTGCTGAGTGGTAATTTACCCATCCCTGAACCTTTCCAATCCAAATGACACGCATTGCTTTCCCATAAGGCTTTACCACGAAAGTCGAAATAACAGATTTGTTCACCATTTCGTATTCGTAATAAATCTCCCTACTGTCCATGACCATTCCAAAAGAGATGATAGAGTTGTTCACCATGTTGGGTGCACCACTCCACCTTATACCATTCCATGGCCCTGCTCTAAAAGTCACATTAGGCCCTTTTCTCATAAGGTTTTGTGGATAACCAGTAGGATCACAGTGGTAACTATAGTCCCCCGGAGCAGGATCATCGTTGCTTCTCCAGGAAGTAAGGTACCTTTCTAATCCAGTCGCCAAGTCCGTTCCAAGTTTCATACCTGCCAGCAATGTATCACTAGGATAATCAAAGCTTTGCCAAAGGAAATTTTCTGGATTCGGATCGTTGGCATCTCTCACCACAAAATTCCCCGTATCCAGCAACTGAGCAACGGGGTTTTGCACGGATACTCTTGATGAGTTTGTTGACCAAACAGTTGCATTAGTAACATTAACAAGAACAACAACACCTGTCTCGATAACTTTCAGGACTCCTGATTTATCAGTAAGTGGAACCAGCCTATTAGCAACCCAAACAGGTGTAGTAACAGAAGTTTTCTTGTACCATATTCCAACATATCGATTTGTAGAAGTATCTCCCGGACTGAAGAATCCCAACTCGAAAGTTCCATCAGACGAAACAATAGTATCACCATCTTTGATGTATTGCGTTGTAGTTATTGTATTCACTCGACACTTAATTATTTGAAGAAAACTGAAAGAGCAAAGAAGTAGAATGAATGGAAATGCATCCATTGCTATAACTGGGTTGCATGCTTCTTCAAAATTGTTAAAAAGAGTCTAACTGTATAGGGTGGGTAATTAAGACACATCTAACATGTCTCTTCTCTTGTTTGTATGGTTGTTAACTACTGTATTGAATTATACTTGTGCTGTTAATTTAAATAGAACATTTATTGTGTAGTATCATTAAATCTTAGATAACGATCAAAAATCTCATTTTATATTCGATTTAGTGTGATCAGGTCGTTAACATACTTTTTTCTCATTTTGTCTTTACTTAAACCTATTTTATCTTTTACTTATTCTATAGTAACTCTACCTCGTACCCTACTTTTTTTTTTGTAGGTTTATCCTGTTTTATATATTAACATGTCTTTTAACTTGGCTTTAACTCACATCTATGAGTTCCAATTTGGACGTGCACAAGTAGACACTCAAACTTATATAAAATTGAACAAGTAGACACACACGTTCTATATGGCCGGCCTAATACAGATAGGATTTCATGTAGTATACGAATGGACCACGTAGGACGCTACATAGGATGCATGTTGCTAATTCTTTAACGTTATAGTTTAAGGGCCCGTTTAACCGTGAAATTTTTTTTCTATTTTTCGAAAAATTTTTCCAGAGTTGGAAATTGTGGTGTTTGGCCATGAAAATTCGAAAAATAATTCCGAAATTTTTTTCTGAAAAGAAAAAACTAGTTTTTGGTGTTTTCACAATTTTTCAATTCCAACTTTTATTATTATTACATATATAACCCCAATCTTTTAAATTTTTACATAAAACACTCCTCAACACTTAATTACATGAATAATATTACTTTTTCAATATTACGTATATAACAGTTTTAAAAAATAGGATAATTATAATTTCAATCTTAATGCTATCCTAATTAATATATATCGTTTTTCTCTCTCATTATTATTTTTCTCCCTTATTTAAGACATTATTTACTGCTAATAATCCTAATTACTATAATATAATAATAATAATAATAATAATAATAATTTTTTTATTGTGATAAAGACGTTTAAGGAATTATAGTCGTGTAATTAAAGAATGGATAATCGTTTTCTATATTTATGGAATTAATAAAATTGTAGCAGATTAGTTTACCACTGCCACAAATTATTCTCATTTTTAATTTATATATATATATATATATATATATATATATATATATATATATTATATTGTGTACATCTTTATTATATAAATATATAAAGTATTAAAAAATATACTAAGCATATTTATAACATAAATATACAAAGTATGTTATATATGAAGTTTATACCATGTATATATATCATATACACACATATATAAATATACAAAGTATAAAGAAACATACTAAGTATATTTAAATATTTATGGTATATGATATAATATACCATAAATATGCAAAGTATGTTTTACATAGAAATAATTTATTCATACACAGTAAAATCTTTCATGTATTAAAAATGAAAGAAATAAATTAGCGGCAACTTAAAATTTAATAACAACTCATCATTTCCTATTTTTTAGGAACGAAAAATAAAGGAAATAAATTAAATAAATTTCTAAAAAAATAAATTTGTTTGAAAGATTATATTTGTTACCTAAAAAATAGGAAGCAGTGATCTGTTAATACATTTTTTATTTTAGTTGGGTGATTTTGATAGTTTGTAAAAGTTGGGACATAAAATCATATTAAATTTTTTTTTTTTGAAAAAGTCATTTTTTTTTAAAAAAAAGACATGACCAATTTCATCAACTCCAGAAAATTTTAATTTTCATGGTCAAACGGCTACTAAGTGTCTATCTATGCGTACTCAAAGTTAAATAACACTAATAAAGGTTGAAGCTAAATTAAAAAACACATTTATTTATTATATGTAACAACAAAAAAAAACACAATATATCTAAACATTATATTCATTAACACAATAACCATCTAAACAGAGTCGTCTTGGAGACGCCGAAGACTTCATTTTTGCAGGTCAATGAGTTTAGGCAACAAAATGGCGTGGCAAATTTTCTGCCAAAGAATGGAAGTTATAAGATTCATGCATGATGTTAACATTTGGAAGCCAAAACTTTTATTATCTCCGTTTCAATTTATTTGCACCTATTTATTTATAATCTAAAATAAATCTTACATATCTTCAGAGATTATAAGTAGTCATTTGGCCTTGACCAGAAAAAAAGAAAAAAAAAACTAGTCATTTAGCCATAGAATTTTTTTTTTTTTTTTTTTTAAATTATTTCATTTTAGTAAAAAAAAAATGAAAGATCATGAATTTTTCAACTCCAACTCCAAAAAATTACTTGAAAAAGTAAAAACAAATTTTTAATTATTTTCACTTTTATCACTCATACTTTTCTCACAAAATTTTAAAAAACAACTTTAATTTATACTATCAAATTAAAATGACTAACTTTAGTGGGGTTACCTCAAAAGCAGGGCATTTTGGTCGTAATATTTTGGTAAACGTCAACTTCTTACCTTGCCAGGTCATATAGTAGACTTGTTGCTACAAAATCAAATAACTAGACTACATACGTGACAAAGCTAACGAAGTAATTCAAGGCTCGTTTGTACACGGGATCATCAGTATAATAATTCTGAATAAAATTTGGAATTAACTTTATTTTATGTTTGATACGAGATATTAGCTAATCCATAACTATATTATCCCACCAATTGTATTAAAATGATGAATACTATCAGTCTATCACAAATGATGAGATAAAATAATTTTATGAGATATCTTATTTATCTCTTCTCGTTTACCTGATGACCCCGAAAAGTTCAACACCAATCTTATATTTTTCTTTAATTTTGTCGTTGGTATCACACATTTTGTGGTGTGGTAGTGGAGTACAATTTGATAGGATAGAAAAATTGAGAATTCAGTGTTTCCTTCAATTGTCATGCGTAAATTAAACTAAACGTCTCATAAACGAAATTGACCAAGTGGAATTTCATCGAATCTTCCTTTCAATAAAGTTGCATTCCTCCCTCTCCATTTTATGTAGCACTTTTTTTCTATTATTAGACTATTTCAATGAGAATGCTATCTTTTTATAGTTAAAAATAATAAGTTTTCTTTTTATATTTAATGAAATAATTTATAGGAAGATAATTATCTAAAATTTGTTTTAAATCACAAATTTAAGAAATTTACCTTTTTTTCTTAAATTTTCTGTTAAGTCAAAAGAATGTCACATAAATTGTGACAGATAGAAGAAATATTATGATTCGATGGACGATAAATAAAATATAAAAATATAAAAGGATCAAAAACACACTTAAACTACTCGAAATAGGTCATTTTTATCCACAATCTAATTTTGGTGGCCATTATACCCCTCAACACCACACCTTTAATTTAATACAATATAATTGTTGACATGGAGCTTGTTAATCTAGAGCTGGTTGGAAAAGTTAGTAATTTAGAAAAGAGAATTAAGAAAATGAGAATTGTCAATTTTTTCACATGTTGGAAAACTACGTCATCAATTATATTGTATTTAAATAGGTGTGACAACATGCATGCATGGAAGGAAGATTAATAATTTGATATAAGCCATATTCTAATATATATTCTAATATATGGAAGAGGCTTGGAAGCTGGAGTCGGTCGTTATGCCTACTTCATCTCTGATTTTACCATATCACTCTTAATTAATTATTATATATTATTTAGATATTAGAAAATTAATAATATTTTACAAAAATATAAAATAGATATTTATGACATGTCTGCTTCAGCTGTTTCAACCGTAATTTTACTATTTTATTCCTAATTAATTATTATAGGTTATTTAAGTATTAAGCAGTGATTTTACTATATCACCCTTAATTAATTATTATATGTCATCTAAGTGTTAAAAATTAATAATATTTAACAAAAAATAAAATACACATTTATGACATGTCTGCTTCAATTGCTTCAACCGTAATTTTATTATTTCATCCCTAATCAATTACTATAAGTCATTTAAGTATTAAAAAAATAATAATATTTAATAAAAAAGATAAAATAAACAAAAAAAAAATGATAAACAAACTATTGAAGTTTTAAATTAATTTGACATTTTATATAAGACCTGTCTAAATTTTTTTCACAACTATTTTTTATATTAATTCTGTTATACCACTTCTAATAAGTTATTTCCTAATTGATTATTATATGTCATTTACGTATTAAAAAATTAATAATATTTAATAAAAAAAAAAAGTAAAATAGACATTTATGACATGTTTGCTTCAGTTGTTTCAACCGTAATTTTACTATTTTATCCCTAATTAATTATTATGAGTCAATTAAATATTAAAAAAATATTTAATAAAAAAAAGATAAATTAATTGTTGATGTTTTAAATCAACTTGACATCTTATATGAGGCCCGCTTAAATTTTTTTGACAACTATATTTTATAGTAATTTTATTGTATCACTTCTAATAAGTTATTATGAGTCATTTAATACATGTCTACTTCAGGAATTCAATCGTGATATTTGATTGACTCTCAAAATTATATCAGTGTCACTTAAATTGAAATAGAAAAAAAAGTATTATAAATTTCAGTAATTAAAAATTTAAATTATTCTCAAAATATAATAGACTATCAATGCTACAAAACTTTGGACAAGAAGAGTATTATAAATTATAATGGCTAACAATTTAAAATAGTAAATTATAATGTCAAAAAACTATTATAAATTACAATATCTAACAACTTAAAATATCTAAAAAAATATTTAAAAGATAATTAATTATCAAAATTTTATTTATATCATATAAATTGAGACTAAAAAATAACGCACGGCCTTCGATATCTAGTAAGTGTAGAGGTGATCTCAAAATTAAACTAGGGTAAAATTTGTTTTTTTTTTTAAAAAAAAAATAGTTTAAAGGTACTTTCTAGCCAATAAAAATAAGAACAATAATTGAGTTAATATGTTCAAAAGAAAGCTATAATAATTAAAAAGATAGTAATTACGTGAAAACTGTTAAGAGATATTAGATTTAGTGTGAATGTCTTCCCCCATTTTTAACAATGTCTTCTTCCCCTATTTTCAACAATGAAGACTTTCCCCCTTTTTAATTTTCAACATTGTATAAAATTGATCAATTCTAATTGATTACAGTGTAGGCAAATTTGCCTATAAAAGGCATGCATATATTTCCATTTCTGATAGAGGAGAACAATATGCATATATTTCCATTTCTGATAGAGGAGAACAATACACAATAAAAGTCTTGCAATCTGTTTCTTTGTTTCTTCCGTTATGTTATTTCATAACACGTTATTAGCACGAGACTCAGTGAAATAAGGTGAGATTATAAATCTAAAGGATTTCAAGATTAGTAATTCCTTATGTTATTTGTTTCGGTGGACATTCACCAAAAGGTGGGATATGAAATTTCACCGTAAAATTTAACTCTAACAATTTAATTAAGTTTGAAGGATTCAATGATATGGTTGTGCAAAGGTATAACCAAAGAATTGATTAAATACGTGAGGTAGGTATCAAAGGCCATATTTTTTGTCATATGTTTGTCTTTAAAGATGCTTAATTATTTACAAATTTTATGTATTTTGTTTGTTTAAAGGAAAGAGTATTTAAAGGTTCATTATGAATTTTGTTGTATAATTTGATATATTATGTCATTGATTATAAGACGGTAGATTCAAGTTTCATCTTATTAAAAGGATAAAACATTGGGTTAGAATCCCGATGAGCCATGATAAGATATTGAGTTTAAATCCCATCAATTTATGTCTAAGACGTCTTTATATGGATAAGGCATTGAGATTGGATGTCAATGCGCCATATTGATGATATTATGATGGCTAAGGCCAAATAATGTGTATTTCATGAAAAGTCATGAAACATGTACCATTAAATATGCTCCATTTTATGAATTGAATGTGGTAGCAGTGCATAATATGTCTGAAAGAAGACAAATAAAAAAACACAAGTGATTAAATTTATGAATATGAATATAGGCATACCAAGGATAAAATCTTTTGTTACACTATATGCACGCCTCATGAAGGAGCAATATTTTGAAAGAAATTCTAAGTTATCATAATTTGATAGGCTTAAGACATCATTATATGCACGCCTCATGAAGGAGCAATATTTTAATTTTTTTATTTTTTTTCTTTTAAAAAAAGCGACCACATGTGGTCTCTTTTAAATTTTAAAAAATCAAAATAATTATTTCAATAATTTTAATATTAATTATTATTTATTTTACAAATAAAAACTAAAAAATAAAAAACAAAATCGACCACTTGTGGTCTTTTTTAAAAAAAATATAATTAAAGAATATTTATAAAAACCGACCACTTCTGATCGGTTTTTAAAAATTCCTTTTTAATTTATTTTAAAAAATCGACCACTAGTGATCGGTTTTAAATTTCAAAAATAAAAAAGAAAAAATTTTAAAAACCGAACACAGGTGGTCGATTTTTTAATTAAAATAAAAAAATAATTTAAAAAAGATCACTTGGGGTCGGTTTTTGAAATTACACTGATCACACGTAGTTGATAACCAGTATAATAATAATAAAAATCAATCATTCTTAAATTTTGTGAAAAAATTACACTAAAAAATATTTCAAATAAAATAAACAAATTACGTTAAACATAATCTTTATCTTTTACTTATTTTTCAATATATAAAATAATTTTTTTCCTTTGTATATACGTTAAATGACGTTAAACATGCATAATCTTCGTATAATGATCGCATATGTGTATATGTATATCATAACGTTGAGATAATGATATTATGTTACTATTCCAGTCATAATGCTATTACCGTTAAAATATCTTTATATATATATATATGTATGTATGTATATATCATGTAGTGATCGATTGATGAACGATGTAATCAAAACCTAGTATATTAAGCTAATCAAATATAATTAATCGATCACTCATCTGAGTATGTATAAGAAACACATCGCATTATATTATTGGATAATATACTTGTGTGCGTATGTGATATATATAGTACGTATTTAGAAATTGATATAGTCGATAGTGTGCATATGTGTGTGTTTGTATAGGTGTATATATATATATATATATATTCATATTATACAGTGAAGGTATATTAATGACATAAGATAATGTAATCGATAATTCATCCGAGTATTTGTGAAATATGTTGTATATTATTATGGGGTAGTAAAATCGTGTATTTGATGTTTATAGTACGTATTTGAAAGTTGATAGACAATTAAATATATGTATATAAATGTATATCTCGTGTAGTGACGTATGCAGTGATCGAAAACTAGATAATTGAATGTATATATCAAAATATTTTGAATAATACATTCATATATATGATACTATTGAGGATTGAAGTAATAATATAATGTACATTGATGTGATATTAACGTAAGTTAGTCAAAATAATCGATAACTCATCAAAGTATGTATATGAAATATGTAGCATTATATTATGGGGTAATATACTCGTGTACGTATATATAGTACGTATTTAGGACTTGATATATATATATATATATATATATATATATATATTAGATTGTGTGTATATGTGTGTGTATGAATAGGTATATTTATATAATATATATACATATTATGTAGTGAAGGTATAATGACATAAAAAACTAGCAGAATCTATCAAAAAATAATGAATACCTTGATTTGAAACGATTGAAGTAATATACTGTACGTTGATATGATATTAATGTAATCTAGTCAAATTAACGATAACTCATCAAAGTATATATACGAAATACGTTGCATCATATTATGTTGTCTATTATTATGGGGTAGTAAAATCGTGTATGTGATGTATACAGTATGTATTTGAAAGCTGATAGCCAATCGAATATATTTATATGTAGGTATATTTTGTGTAGGTTCAGAGACACGAGTTCGAGATCCAGAGCAGCAGTAGTATTCTAGCTTCCAGTACCCAGCAGTTAGAGTTTTAGCAGTGAGTCCTCATTCTCCGAGGATATGATATTATTTTATCATTTCAATATTTAGTTTCTTTCAGTAGTGGAGTTAGTTGGGGACATGTCCCATCAACTCCTTATTCAGACAGTAGAGGATTTCAGACTAGATGCAGACTAGAGTTCCGAGCACCAGGCTTGGGGCATTACACTGTCGAAGAATGTCGACGAAAAAACGATTGGCCAAAATGGCAAGAGGCGATTCAATTTGAATTGACTCACTTGCTACACGAGAGACTTTTGACTTGCAGTCCAAACCTCAAATGATGTAAAACTAGTTGGCTATAAATGGGTCTTCGAACGTAAAAGTAATGAGAAAAATAAAATTGAAAGATACAAGACATGCCTTGTTGCACAAGGATTCTCTTAAAGACCCGGTATTGACTATGAAGAAACATATTCACCTATCATGGATGCAAGAACGTTTCGATACCTCATCGATCTATCTGTACATGAAAATCTTGAAATCCATCTAATGAATATGGTTACAGCTTATCTTTATGGTTCACTTGATAACGATATTTACATGAAAATCCCAGAAGGATTAAAATTGCCTGAAACATATAGTTCAAAGTCTCGAAAATTATATTCAATCAGATTATAAAGATCATTGTACTATCTAAAACAATCAGGACGTAGGTGGTATAATCGCCTAAGTGAGTACTTGAAGAACGAAGGATACATAAATGATATTACTTATCCTTGTATTTTCATTAAGAAAAGGGCGTTGGGATTTGTTATACTCATCGTTTATGTGGATTATATAAATCTCATCGGGACTCCAAAAGAGGTCCAAAAGACAATCGAATATCTAAAGAAAGAATTCGAAATGGAAGATCTTGGAAAGACAAAACTTTGTCTTGGTCTGCAAATTGAACATTTAGCAGACGGAGTCTTCATCCACCAAACTGCCTATACCCAGAAGGTTTTGAAACATTTTTACATGGACAAAGCATATCCATTAAGTACTCCAATGGTTGTTTGATCACTTGATGTAAGTGAAGATCCATTCCGACCTCTGGAAGAGGGTGAAGAGATTCCTGGTCCCGAAGTACCATAGCTCAGTGCTATTGATGCACTTATGTACCTCGCTAATGCTACAAGGTCGGATATAACATTTTCTATTAATTTGCTAGCGTGGTATAGTTCTTCTCCTACGCGAAGACACTAGAATAGAGTTAAGCATATATTGAGGTACCTAAAAGGAACTATTGATATGGGTCTGTTTTATACTAACAAAGCTAGTCCAGATCTTGTTGGTTATGTAGATGCAGGTTATTTATCTGACCCACATAAAGCATGATCCCGAACAGGCTATGTGTTTACATATGGAGGTATTGCAATATCATGACGATCGACAAAGCAGTCCATCGTTGCTACTTCTTCTAATCATGCTGAGATAATAGCAATCCATAAAGCAAGTAGAGAATGCATATGCCTGAGATCAGTAATACATTCCATCAAAGAGAGATGTGGCCTGAAGCTTGATATCAAGGTACCTACTGTCATATTTGAAGATAATGCAGCATGCATGGCTCAACTAAAAGGAGGCTTTATAAAGGGAGATAGAATGAAGCACATTTTGCCAAAGTTACTCTTCACGCACGACCTTCAGAAGAATGGTGATATTGATGTGCAATAGATCCTCTCCAGTGACAATACAGCAGATTTGTTCACCAAATCTTTACCAACTTCAACCTTTGAGAAGATGGTATACAGGATTGAGATGTGAAGACTAAACCGGTTGAATCGGGGTCTTCATTAGGGGAGTAAGAATACACGTTGTACTCTTTTTTTCTTAACTAAGGTTTTTATTCCACTGAATTTTTCCTGGCAAGGTTTTTAATGAGGTATCACTCAAATGCGTATTCAATAATTTTTCTTTACATGAACATCTAAGGAGGAGTGTTATAAAATGGAGTCCATGACTAAATAATTAAGGACATATGACACACCATTAATAAAAGTAGCAAAGTGTGCCATCATTACTTCTTCGTTGAATGTATATCCATTTATGAATTCTGGCTATAAAAACCTTCTACGTGAAAGGAATTGATATATATATAAAATAAGAACATATTTCCATACACTCCAATTTGCTTTCTTTATTCTAATTTTATATTAATTAGTAGGGAAAATTGGTAAAGGCTCTTAAAAGTCGTTGCAACAATTAGTAAAATTACTATTTTTTCCCAATCAATAAAATTGATCCATTGTGATAGATTGACGAAAATAATACCAATATAATATTACAAAGAATAGAACATTCTTGGGTTTTTAGGGGAAAAATGTTGATTTTTCACCATTAATGTCCCACAAACCAATAGGACGAATCTAGAATACGTGTTACTTGTAAACATAATCTTTTTGGTTCAAACCTGTAGTTGCCTTAAGAAAAAATTAATGTGAACATATATCTTAATTTATTATATTTACACAAATCTCTATCCGTATAAAGTAATTATTAAAATCTCAATTAATTATGTATTTTTATTGAATGTATCGAGAAGCTAACTATGTATCTCAACAGACCCCAAATCAAAAAATATATATCGGGAGCTAATTATGTATCTTTACAAGGAATGAATGTATCTTCGTTGGACGTATTATATATCTCGGCAGATTCAAAATTAGAAAAAATGTATTAGGAGCTAATTATGTATCTTTACAAAGGAAAAAAAATTATCTTCATTGTATGTATCCGGAGCTAATTATGTATCTCAGCAGACCTAAAATCGATGTTTTCAGTAATTATGCAACTTTCGAAGTGTACTGTAACTAAACTCTAAACTGTCGAAATTTATATTGTTTGCCCTCGCCTGAAGAAAAACTAGAAGTCCAATTTCATAAGCTTCGAATCCTACACTGCATCTTGTGTGAGGCCATAAACCCATAACCATGCCACTATTAGTTTAAGCATATGATACAAGAAAATAATGTACAAAGAGAAAAATTTGATTGGAATTCGAAGCAATAAGCTTTATTGTTTGACTAACCTACCATAGCAAAGGCTACCAATAAAAAAAAAAGGCAGCCCGGTGTACTAAAGCTATCGCTGTGCGCGGTGTTCGGAGAAGAGTCCATCACAAGCTAAGGGTGTATCGTACGCAGTCTTACCTTACATTTTTGTCAGAGACGATTTCCAAGACTGAACACGATAAAGTATTTCTACCAATAACTTCTCAATAAACAGAGATTGGAGAGGGGGGCTTTGGACCTGTTTACAAGGTACAAATAATTTAGACCTGTGGGCAGTTTTATACACGAAATACACCAATTTATGCCCAAGAGATATATATCATACCAAGTATTGGCTTGCCCAAAAGATGGATCATACCAATTTATGCCCAGTTATCGTGACCCATAAGCCAATCATAAAATTGGCTCATTGATATTGGGTTATTAGATAAACAATTAGTGTGTCGATTCAAATTTTATAATTAATGATTTATTGGTGTAGAGTGGATTACTCAATTTTCTTGTTGGATAACTCGTTAAGAGTTAATATACTTACATTTTATCCTTACATATATAAAGTACTCCGCATATTGTTAACATTTGACCTTAATACCCCATTAACTCTTTTGATATTCTACCACTCCTTCTTGGTCTTTGTTTTGGTGGTTCTCGAGTTATTTTGTTTGTCTTTTCTTCTGGTGGATACTCTAAGGTCTTGAACTATTCATATATTCTTTCTTTTTATTCAATCTTTTCTTTTTTGTGTTAAATCTTTTGATTTTTTTATTTTTTATTTTTTATGTTTATCTATTTATCTTTCTTTCTGGTAAGTTACCGACTTATGATCCTCTTAGATTCTTCCTCTTTTCTTTTTGTTTTTGCGAAGGTTAGCTGATGCATCATGTGATAACCTCCTAATAAATGCTAGCATGTTACCAAATCGATCGACATCTTATTGGATGACTAGAGAATTAGTACATTTAATAATTAATAACTTATAAGTCAAATCGTTGAGTATAATTATCTATCCAATCTTTTCAATAGGCAGACCTGACGAATATACTTTTTAAAAATTGTGAATATATATACATGTGTCTAACAAATGATGCATATTACCTTTTCATTACAAACTTATATCTACTTAATTAAAAAAAAAAATAAACAATCCTTTCACTAGTTTTTTAGTTCCATAAAAATCATGTGACATTAGAAAAATTACCTCACCCATTTTTACTCATTCAGACCCCACTCAAATGAAAAAAAAACCTCAGTCCCTCTTTTACTCGTCATAAAATGAATTTAGATCGAATAGAATAAATGAGGCATTAATTTTTTTTATTTTTTTGTTAGCGTGGATCTAAAAAAAATTGTGAGCTATGCATTTTGGAATTAACTTGAAATTTTAAAGTGATGTGACATTTTTGAAATTGAAAAACTAATTTTAGATTAATTCTTTTTAAAAAAAATTCAGTTTTTTTTTTAAATTCAAATAATAATAGTATAAATGCATCACTTTATTAACGAGGGATATATTTGTTTTAAAATAGCAAATTTAAGAGGTAGCCTTTCCCTTTCCCCAATAAGTTATTATTATTATTATTATTATTATTATTATTTTTAAAATGTTAGACCAAAATATATTTTTTAAAATTTAGCAATTGATTTTGAAGGTCGGGACTTCGTAGCACTTAATTAGTGCTAATTAATCCAAATTGAGCCTTTCATGATCCGTCTAATAAAAAAAAAGGTAAACTTGTTTTCTTATTTATAAAAGAAAGAAAGAGCTAGAAGACCATTTTGGGTTGTTTGGTAGCATATATTAGAGAATTTAAGATATGTATTAGTCATATATTTCATATATTGGTTATACACCACCAAAATTATTTGGTGTATAACTAATCAAATCATGATATTAGCAATACAAACATTAATACATGATAATCATAGTTAAAGTTAGAACCGCCCTTAATGTACCATACTAAATAGTGAATAATAAATAATTACAACACAACTAATTTCAATATTATTAATCTCAACATTAATATATCTAATTTAATAGTATTTTTGTACACTGCCAAGCAACCTCTACCTTTTTAGAAAACCAACTGTATTTCCAACACTCCAAGGATGCAGTATATATATAATAAAAGTTAGAAGAAGCTCGTATAAAGCACGGACACAATATCTATCTTAAATTAATATTATAACAACAATTATATCAATTAATGTCATTTTTGAATTTTAAAATTTAAATAAATTTATTTTTCAGAGTAATTTTTGCATATATTCTTAAAATATTTTAAATTATCAATTATTGTGTTTTATTATTCAAATATATGTGTTTATTTCAAAAATTTAAGTCATGATTAAAATTAAACTCTACAAATGTATAAATTAATAAAGACTTTGAAAAAACAAAATTCGATGGGCTTGTATTACTTTTTTTCAGATAATACGAACTTAATATATGCTATTTTTTATTACAATTTATGCGACACAAGTAGAATTTGTAATTTCCAAATAATATATGTTACTCTCCTTGTCCAAATTTTTGTTTCATTGATAGTTAATTATATTTTTACAATAATTTAAGCTTTTAATTATTGTGATTTATAAAACTTTTTGTTCTATTCCAATTTAAGTGGCATAATGCTTAATGACCATAATAAGGCAAAGTAAACATGTCTTAAATGACTTACAACAACTAATTAGAAGTGATATAACAAAATTATTATAAAAAATATTTGCGAATTTTTTTTAAGTGAACCTCGTATAAAACATGAACTTAATTTAAAATATCAAGAGTTAACTTACCATTTTATATCTATTTTACTTTTTTTATATTAAATATTATTTTTTAAAATATTTAAATAACATAATAATAAATTAGTATGATATTTATTAAAATTACGATTGAAGCAGCTGAAACAGACATATCATAAATGTTCATTTAACTTTTTTTATTAAATATTATTAATTTTATTATATAAATACCTTATAATAATTAATTAGGAGTGATATAATAAAATTACGGAAAATATATCATAGCTTCAGCCGCCCAAATAGTTGCCCAAATTAAAAAACAGAAAATATACTCGCCAATATTTACCGAAGGGATCATAAGTTTTTTAAAGCCTTTTCATAAGTCGCGTGTCAATTTGTTGACTTAGAGGGCTTTTTTGAAAAATGATTTTTTTTTAATGTTTATTTAATTTCAACTTTTCAACATGCTAACACAGATTAATGATTTTTGATATATTTGATATATAATCATAAAGATTCAAATATGTTTTTTTTTTTAATTATATGAAATTAAGTGTCAAGTTAAAATAGGCTAAGCTAAACAAATTGAAACACACAATCAAAAATTCACAAACGTAAGTGGAAATGAAAACAAGTAGTCATGTCATCTATATTATTATTCCTCTTTATGCAGTATAGTGATGGTAGGACTTTGATAGGGAATTACAAAGCATGAAGCACTTATTTAAGGAAGATGTTTTTTCTTACATATTCATCATGCTCATCTTCTTGTCTTCCATCTGCCGATGTTTTGGTGTTACGTCAGATGCAATAACTACGGCCCATTTTCTCAAAGATGGCGAGGACAACGTTGTTGTTTCAGGTGGTGGAATCTACGAACTGGGATTCTTCAGTCCAGGCAATTCCAAAAATCGATACGTGGGTATGTGGTACAAGAACATACCTGTTAGGAAAGTTGTGTGGGTAGCCAACAGAGAAGCACCTCTGACCAGTAGAGCTGGTATCTTGAAGGTCGTTGAGCCAGGCATTCTTGTCCTTGTCAATGGAACTAATAATGTTGTGTGGTCAACTAATACATCGAGATCTGTGCAGAATCCCATTGCACAGTTGCTGGATTCCGGGAATCTTGTTGTGAAACAAGCTGGTGATGAGAATTTCCTTTGGCAGAGTTTTGATCACCCAACTAATAGAGTTTTTGCAGGCGTGAAGCTCGGTTGGAACTTTGTAACAGGCAGAGAGGTGTACCTGTCGTCATGGAAGAATGAAGAGGATCCAGCTCCCGGTGATTATACATATCGTTGTGATCCTACTGGATATCCACAGAACTTCCTGAAGAAGGGCTCAAATGTGATATATCGCTCTGGACCATGGAATGGTCTTGGCTTTGGTGGGCTAACAAACTCAAGATATGGTACTTTCTATAGATATGAAATAGTCTCAACTAATACAGAGGTGTACTTTCGAACTTACCTCACACCTAAAGTTATCGCAATGTTGATACTAAATCCAAACGGCATCCTACAACTTTTGACTTGGGTTGATGGAGAACAGGCTTGGGTCCCTTTCTTCATAATACCAGGAGATAACTGTGATACATATAACTTGTGTGGCTCATATGGTAGCTGCAACAGTAATGATTTTCCCGTGTTATGTGGATGCTTGGACAAATTTGTGCCAAAGAATAGTGAAGCTTGGAACAAGGCAGACTGGTCAGGTGGATGTGTTCGGAGAACTCAACTAAATTGCTCTCAAGGAGACGTATTTCTGAAGTATTCACAACTCAAAGTTCCAGACACACGGAAATCCTGGTCCAATGTGACTATGACACTAGAAGAATGCAAGAATATCTGCTCTAAAAATTGCTCTTGTATGGCTTACTCAAATACCGACATACGCGACGGAGGAAGTGGATGCTTATTGTGGTTCAACGATCTGCTTGACATTCGGCAGGTACCCAAAGGAGGGCTAGATATCTACATTAGAGTCGCTGCTTCTGATTCAGGTTTGGTTATTGCTATTTAGTGGCTTTTTTTGGATTACCTGAAGCCTGGATATAGTAAAAGAATTTACTGTTGTAGCCATTTTGAATAAAGCAGAGATCAAGTATTGTGCCTATGCCTCTAAACTATCTAGTACTATTAACTGCAAACTTCTGCCTGATGTCTACGTACCAAGGAACTAACAAATTTTAGTTGAGCTAAAAGCTACTCCTAATAATTTACAGTAAAGTAGCCTGAATTCTTAAGACGAATTTATAAGCATAATGACTGGCTACAACCCAGTCGCCTTCTTTGAACTAACTGATAATCATTTAATTTTCTAGAGAACAAAGTGATTGATGTGTAGCTGTTAGGTTTAAGGTGTATGTGAATGAAAAATGGTGGAGAGAAGGGAGACACGAAAGTTCACTCATTTCTGCCATATTGGTGGGAGAAGGGAACTTGAGAGTGTTTTTAATAGGAAACACTTACTCCATAAAGTAAGTGAGACAAGAAATAAGAGATGCCTTTGAGCTATTGTTTTGGGCATCCAAACGTGTCTTTACGCTATCCGAAAAAATTCAAAACTTACCCGGGATGTACTAGGACCTTGCCCCATCCTACTTGAAAATTGGAAAATGGAGGTCGGAAAGTCGTCAAATAAATCCCCGAAGTTCGGAGGTCTAAAATGAGATTAAGTGTTGAACACTTAGCAAAAATTTTCTAAGTGTTAGAGCTTGAAAAGCCTAACGAGCTGAATTTTAGACTTAGGATTTTATGGGGTATTACAACTATTGCGGCGATTCACTGGAAACTAAGGAGTGCCATTTGGCCTTTCACCGCAACGTGGTGCTGCTCGTATTGAGCTACTGTTTTCACTAAATGTGCCATAACTTCTCACTCGAATATCGGATTTGGGCGAAATTGGTATCGTTAGAAAGCTGACTAAATTTCCTACACTTTGGCAAGTGTTAAACTGAAAAATTCTAAGTATTCTGAAAGTTCTATATAAGAATTCTCGTGTACTGAGAGCTGAACTGAGCTGGAAAAATACGGGGTATTACAACAAATAAGCCCCCACTAAGGTATCCCTTCCCAACAAAGTCTCCTCCGTGAAAGATAATTATTTTATCAGCTTCAAAAACAAGTTTAAGACCTACTTTATTGAGAAGTGCTCAAGAAACTAAGTTTTTACAGAGCGAGGGAACATACAGTACATTGTTTAGGGATAATATTTTTTCAGAAGTTAATTTAAGTAAAAATTTTCCTTTACCCAAAACTTCAGCAGTAATGGAGTTACCCATGTAGACACACTTGCCATTGGTGGATTCCTCAAAGTCTTGGAATAATTCTTTGTTGGCCCAAAAATATCTTGAAGCGCTTGTGTCCATCACCCAATTAGTCTTGTTAGCTATCAGATTTGCCTCGACGATTACTACAGTAATTACTTAATCACCCTCAGTAAAATGAGCATGGACATCATCTTCTCCTCTCTGTTTTGACTTTTGTCCTTTTCTTAAATAACATTAAACAACCCTGTGGCCAAGTTTTCTGCAGACAAAATAAGGCCATATTATTTTTTTAATTTGACTCTCTGGCTTGTTGAAATTATTTTTCTTCTTCACTTGTTTCTTATTTTGGACATTCTTTTGTTTGCTTCATACTTGTCTTTTGCAATAGTACCAGAAGATTCCACAAAGTTAGCTTTAGAGGAATTAAGAGAAAGAGCTGCCATCTTATCTTTAAGACGATTTGCCTCCTATGTTCTCATGTAACTGATAAGTTCATGAAGAGTTAAATTCTTTTTCTTATGTTTCAATTGATTTCTGTAATCACTCCAGGATGGTGGAAATTTTTCAAGCAGAACATTCGCCTGAAGAATCTCACACATCTTCATGCCCTCATTGAGAACATCAATAGTTAAATTTTCATATTCATGGACTTGTTCCATGATTGATTTAGTGTCAACCATTTGAAATTTAATCTATTATTTGACAACATATTTTTTCTTTCCTGCATCATCGCTACCATATTTTTTTTCTAAACTGTCCCATATTTCTTTAGCAGATTTAAATTTAACAAATAAATCAAACAAATTATTAGTCATATAGTTCAACAAATATACTCTAACTGTTTTGTTACCCTTTTCGAATTTCTTTTTAGCAATATTATCAACCACAACAATGTTAGATCCAGTAGTAATGTTAGAACCATCAGTAGGAGGTTCATTAAATAAAACATAATCAACTTCTAATTGTTTGAAGAAAATCAGAAGTTTTTGTGACCAACGTTTAAAATTATTTCCGTCTAATGGCTCAAGTTTTGACAAATCAGGAAAAGTTTTGTTCAAAGAAATATCCATTTATCAATATTGTATGTAAGTAAAATCACTTTCAAATTGTTAGAAAAATTACTAAAATATTAATATAAAACTGGAATTAATAATAGTAAGAGAATAGTCACAAAAATTGTGTCGTGGCAAGCCACTGCCTTAAAAGCTATTTTGGCCCGATTCCGGTGCAAATCCTTCTAGCCGATCGCTCCCCAAGGTTCCACAACTACTTCCAAACATGTGCACTCGTGGCTGAAAGTTTGGAGGTTTCCCAAATCAATTGCCCAAAACAATTCAAGAGGAAGAGGAAAGGAGGAAGATGATTTTTTTTTTTTTTGTGGTCGGTGTGTTATTTTTGTTCTCCATAGATGCTCTTTATATATGTGTAGAAACTCATGTTAAGGGGATTAAATTGGAGAAATGGAGATGTAAATTTAAGAAGCATTAAAGTACTATTAAATCACCAACTCATGCCGGAACAAACTATGTTCATCTCCCACATAACGTATATTTTATGTTCAACTCATCTAAAACATATTCTCTTTATTTATGTTTCTTTATTCATTGCATTATAAAAATACTTTAAGGTAGAATTAACTCCACATGCAGATCCTTAATAACACAGTTCAAACATGATCAACTTCCCACAGAGACAGTGAATTTATTACTCCATTTTTGGAATACTTGCAGATGATAGTCTGGAGCAATCGAATGGAAAGAAAGGAAAAACACTTATCAGGATTCTGGCAACATCAGTTGGTGTCATTCTAGCAATCCTTAGCATGCTGATCTATCATAGAAGAAGGAAAAAGGTTTTAGAGCTCAAAAAGAAAGGTAAGCTGGAAAAGTCCCTTTATATCCTGACATCTAAGCAAAATAGAGTAATAGAAATCTAAATAATAGTGAAAACAACTGCCATCTCTGGTATTCACAGTTCAAACAAATCCACTTCATTTGATTTTGGCAGGAAGGTTGGGACACAGTGACGATTGCGCTGAAGAATTGGAAATACCGTTGTTTGACTTATCTACCATAGAAAAGGCTACCAATAACTTCTCAATAGACGTAAAGATTGGTGAGGGGGGCTTTGGACCAGTTTACAAGGTACAAATACTTTAGAGCTACAGTTTTACTATTTATGCCCAACAGATGGATCATACAAAGCATTGATGACTCAGGAACAAAAGCTTTCTGATCCTTCAGAGTAAAGCTTCATCTTTAGATTCAGTATAGGAGTTGTATGATAAAAGGCTTAACGAAATAAAGCATTCTTTTGTAAAAGCAAAAGATGCTTTTACAATAGCTAAGGGAAGAAGGTGGGAATAGAGGGAATGTTCTTCTGGTGCATGAACTTGTGGTACAATAGCTTCATTTTTAGTTTATCACTTGGATGTATAACAGATATTTGTGTACTTTCTATATCATAGATAAGTATAGGAACTATTAACATGAACTGATTTTGATGTTTAGGGAATGCTTGAAGGACAGGAAATAGCTGTCAAGCGTCTGTCTAGAACTTCCACACAAGGAGAACATGAATTCATGAATGAAGTTTTATATATTGCAAAACTTCAGCATAGGAATCTGGTGAAGATTATTGGCTGCTGCATTGAAGGAGGAGAAAAAATGTTGATCTATGAGTACTTGCCAAACGGGAGTCTTGATTCGTTTATCTTTGGTACTACTTCTCAATCCAATAATGTGCAAATTATATATTATTGTGTCATACTGAACTGATGCCTATTTTAGTATTTCACTAATCTTATTCCAGATATTTTGTTAATGGCCAAACAAAATTTGACAGATGATACACAAAACAAGGTACTAGACTGGCCTAAGCGATTTCACATCATCAACAGTATAGCTCGGGGACTTTTGTATCTGCATCAAGATTCTCAATTGAGAATAATTCACAGAGACCTGAAAGCTAACAACATTCTGCTAGACAAGGACATGAATCCAAAGATATCAGATTTCGGTTTGGCAAAAATATGTGAAGAGGATGACATTGGAGCCAAGACAAACCGAGTTGTTGGAACATAGTAAGAACCTCCTACACTCGGTAGTATTTTGAACCGAAGAAGAATATTGATATAGTTAAGGGTATGTTTTCCAGCATTAGCGACTCTACTTTTTTGTTGCGTTTGTATGCAGCGGGTACCTCTCACCAGAATATGCATCGCATGGGCTATACTCAGTGAAATCAGATGTATTTAGTTTTGGTATCTTAGTACTGGAAATTGTGAGTGGCAAAAGCAACAGAAGATTTTCTCATCCAGACCATTCCCTTAACCTACTCGGACACGTAAGATATGTCATTTACTGTACTATATCTAACCGATCATGTTTATCTACTAGTAACAAATATATTATAAAGATAAGCTAGCCCGTCATATTAATAAGCTTGTAAAATGTACAGGCATGGAAAATCTATAAAGAAGGTAGGTCGATAGAACTGCTTGATGAACGCTTAAGTGATACTTGTTCAAGATCAGAGGTGGTACGATCAATCTGTGTTGGTCTATTATGTGTCCAACAATGTCCTGAAGATCGTCCAAGTATGTCGTCTGTGGTTTTCATGTTAAACAATGAAGGTGTATTGCCACAGGCCAAACAACCCGGTTTTTACATAGAACGAAATACAAAGGAAGTGGAATTCTCTTCTAATCAACATGCAAATGTAACAGTGAGTGAGACGCCCATCACAATATTAGATGTCAGGTAGTCAATGGCGGAGGCATGATTTTCATCAAGGGGATTAAATAAAAGAAGTAAACACGCGAAAATTATAGGATGATAAATGGAGGGGGCAACAAGGGACAAAACTATCCTTAAGCCCACTAAATTATAACTCGTCTTATCATGCCTCTTTTACATTTCTTCCACTTTTTCCCTGCTCCGTCGAGCTCTTCTTAAAATTTCTTTAATTATTTGTAGCACAGTACCTGTACGATAAGCTTGCAACATGCTCTCATAGGCCATTGGGTGTTTACACCAAATTCAACTACTTCAATGCATATCAAGTATTTGTTGGTTTGTTATATAACCTTCTTTTAGTTGAGGCATGACAGTTGTGTTATGTATGTACTTATTGATTTGATGTAAATATTAAATGCATATAAGTATTTTCTGTGGACATTAGATACAAAGTTTTGGTTCAATCTATAACAATGTGCCGTTCAACTGACCTTAGCTAACATCTTTGCCCTTCAATTTTAGTATGTGTACATATAGGTGTTTAAGATTCTAAAAAGTTGAACAAGTAAATACACACATCCTACAAATACATAAGTGACAAGTGATTTGTATTATGCCATGTATGATGCGTATTACTTATTTAACTTTGAGATAATACATCGAAACACCCTCAAACTTGTCGCTAAAACTTACTTGAGACCCTAAACTAATCGGACAATTATTTACCCCCTTAACAACTTTCAAGTGAATTAATTTTCACCCTATAATTATCCTACCAGTCTCACAAGAGAGAGTGCGTTGCACTCGCGCCCACATCAGCGCCATATCAACGCCATGTCATCGCCACATCATAATTTTTTTAAAAAATGTTATTTAATAATTTAGTTAAAAAAAAAGGAAAATAACTCCCACCCCATGCCAGTTCACCCTCCCCACCCATAACCCATCTTCTTCATCTTCTCTGATCACCATTACTATCAACACCGTCGCCGCCATTGACGCCGCCACTGAGGAGGATGGTCCAATCTCCATTTCACCAAATACTTCAACATCCCTAAATTCTCAAAACATCTCAATTCACAATACTTTCTTCTACCATCACCATTGTCGCCGGAGATGAGGACCACCTTCCATTTCACAAATTACTACACCACCCCTCGCATTTTCACAAATACAAGTACATTTCTCTTTAAATTACTTCATATACGGAAGAGGCAGCATTTTAGTTCTACATCATCACCAAAAAAATATTTTCCCCAATGACAATCATTATTAAGCTCTTCATCACTCTTCTTCTCCTTGCACTTCTCAACAAAGGTACTTTTGGTCCCAAATCCCCCATTAACATCATTATTTCTCCCCTTCCAACCCCACCCATGCCACAAAAATGCCTCCCCCTCTATTTTTTTTTTTTTTTTCATTTTCTCCATTAACACCACCAAAGAATTAACAACCATAAAGACATCAATTTAAGATTTTTCCTCCATTAAAATATTATTTCAATCTTCAATTCTAACTCCTTCAGTTAGAAAGTCTCGACCATAACAATGTGTTTGGGGGG